>NC_025701.1:6331307-6347555 GCF_000633955.1 Camelina sativa | reverse complement strand
AAAAAAAACATGAAAATCTTGATCTTTCATCAAGATTTGGGATTTGGCATTCATTCTTATAGCCAAAAACCAAAGATCCAGAAGATAAAAAACAACGAGAAAAAAAGAAACAAAGAACAAAAAGACCGCAACACTTTGTTGACTCTCGTCACACTATTCGGTTTCTCTGTTCCGTTGCTTCCGCTATTAGATGAACATCCTGCCACGATCTTCGGGCTTCTTTCATCATTACAACTGTGTGATGATCCTACAACACAAACATAGATGAAATCACACTCATTCTACGATAACACAAGTTCAATGACAAATATAGAAACTATACCATAGTGTTACTTTACTATTAATACGAATCTAAGACCAAAACAAAATGTAATGAAATCTACTGATAAGCTAGACGAGCTACCTCCTCCTGTTGCTCCGCCTCCACCTCCATCGGAATCAACACAGAGTTGTCTATTAGAAGAAACCAAATGTCTCTGCAGAAACCCACTTTTGCTGGCAGTGACCCATCTCTCATTCTCAAAGGACACCGTTTGGTCATCAGAATTCCCAACTTTAAAACTCTGTCTCTCACATCTCCTCCTCTTAGCTTCCATTCTCCTCAAAGACTGCATCTCTTTCCTTTTCCTCCATTCCTGATTCCTCTTCCATCTCCGCCGGTAACGACGTCGTTCTCACTAAACCGACCGTAAGGAAAGGTATTCTAAATTTTTTGAATAAGAAGATTTAATCAATTCTTTTGTCAAAGTTATACCAACGTTTTTCTACGAAAGATCATTCTCTTCTTAGTTTTAGAGCAACAAGTCAGTAACAATGGCCAGTTTCAAATTCTTCGGGTGGTCAAGATTGACCGTTGGTTAAGGATATGGTCGCCAATAACCAACTGTTAATCGTCTTCACTTCAGCTGAATCGAAGCAAAACACCGAAGGAATAGCTTACCAGTGGAACTACTACGTAGTGGAAAACCAATGTGAGTGTGATGAATGAAGATACCAAATTTCCGGTTTAATTTTAGTTAGTTTAGAGATAAACCGATGAACCCCAGTGTGGGTTATTAATTTTCAGATGGAGACGATGGAGTTAAACCAGATACGTGTAGCAATAGAGGAGAATCTGCACCCTTACCCAACAAAAACAAAGCTTTGGTTTTGGTAAATCATTTCAAGACAGTTCCGGTTAAGATCTTGACTTGTGAGGATAACTCTGAACAACTTGTCGATATGATTAAGACATGTTACTTAGCCGCAGGGAACCGATGGGCCAATTATGTTGCCGTCAACTTTTACAAGGTAAGATTATACTTTTACAACGTAAGTATATATTAATATATATGGTTCAAAAACATAACTAAGTAATGAATTTTTTTTTTATTTTTTATTTCCTTTGGGTTGAAACAGAGGAGTAGTGGAGGAGGAACATTTCGAGCAGTTGATAAACTAAATGGAGAGCTTCTATGTGGACGTGATGATGTGCATGCTTGTTAATTTATTATTACTGCCAATAGTGATGAGTTAGTTCTTGACTACTTTCTTCGTGAGCTTTCTATGTGTACGTGATTCGATGCTTGACTAATTTATTCGTAATGTCCAAAAAACGATTTGACGTATTTGCTGTGCAGATCGAGTGTGACTATATTATTAATCGCATGAACATAACGTGGTAATATGTAATCAATTATTTTAAAACAGTATCAGATCTGAATATCTGATCACATGTACTGTGTAGCGCANTCCATTCTCCTCAAAGACTGCATCTCTTTCCTTTTCCTCCATTCCTGATTCCTCTTCCATCTCCGCCGGTAACGACGTCGTTCTCACTAAACCGACCGTAAGGAAAGGTATTCTAAATTTTTTGAATAAGAAGATTTAATCAATTCTTTTGTCAAAGTTATACCAACGTTTTTCTACGAAAGATCATTCTCTTCTTAGTTTTAGAGCAACAAGTCAGTAACAATGGCCAGTTTCAAATTCTTCGGGTGGTCAAGATTGACCGTTGGTTAAGGATATGGTCGCCAATAACCAACTGTTAATCGTCTTCACTTCAGCTGAATCGAAGCAAAACACCGAAGGAATAGCTTACCAGTGGAACTACTACGTAGTGGAAAACCAATGTGAGTGTGATGAATGAAGATACCAAATTTCCGGTTTAATTTTAGTTAGTTTAGAGATAAACCGATGAACCCCAGTGTGGGTTATTAATTTTCAGATGGAGACGATGGAGTTAAACCAGATACGTGTAGCAATAGAGGAGAATCTGCACCCTTACCCAACAAAAACAAAGCTTTGGTTTTGGTAAATCATTTCAAGACAGTTCCGGTTAAGATCTTGACTTGTGAGGATAACTCTGAACAACTTGTCGATATGATTAAGACATGTTACTTAGCCGCAGGGAACCGATGGGCCAATTATGTTGCCGTCAACTTTTACAAGGTAAGATTATACTTTTACAACGTAAGTATATATTAATATATATGGTTCAAAAACATAACTAAGTAATGAATTTTTTTTTTATTTTTTATTTCCTTTGGGTTGAAACAGAGGAGTAGTGGAGGAGGAACATTTCGAGCAGTTGATAAACTAAATGGAGAGCTTCTATGTGGACGTGATGATGTGCATGCTTGTTAATTTATTATTACTGCCAATAGTGATGAGTTAGTTCTTGACTACTTTCTTCGTGAGCTTTCTATGTGTACGTGATTCGATGCTTGACTAATTTATTCGTAATGTCCAAAAAACGATTTGACGTATTTGCTGTGCAGATCGAGTGTGACTATATTATTAATCGCATGAACATAACGTGGTAATATGTAATCAATTATTTTAAAACAGTATCAGATCTGAATATCTGATCACATGTACTGTGTAGCGCAATAATATGATGTTTAACTATGGTTAAGCAGCTCTTCCTTTAAACTATGATTAAGTTCATGATTGGTTACTTGAGTTAGAATTAAAGTGATACTATGGAAATAATAGAATATTATGTGTTTAATAAATTATCAACTAAAACATGCAAAATAACCTAATATTGTTTGTTGTGCAGCTCAACAAGTTCGGCACACTGGAGTTAGATTACAAAATTCTATAGCCAAACTTTAATCATTCATTTAGATTAAACATTTTAAATTAATCCGCATTATACCAAACTTGCAATAGATTATGAGGTGGAAACTAATTTCCACATGTGTTGCTAAAGAAAGAGTGTCAGAAGACATATTTTATAATCAGGAGATCAGTTAGTTAATTTAGTTTGATTGATAATAATAATACAATACTAGTAAACAAAATATATACTAATACTAGTCTAATTCTTACTATATGATTTAGAATCAATCAATTAAAACAACAAATTCAATTCACTAATCTTCTTTAAATATTAACATTAAGAGGAAGACTTCGTATACTGGTATACACTTCCTCTCTTCTTGACTCTTCTCTTTTCCAAGAAGTTTTCAAAAGAAATAACTAGTAACCATCCATCAACGACTTACGACTTCGTCGACGGCTCATTCACACACATTCGTTCCTAAATTTCTTGAATAAGGAAACCAAAAATAGCAAATCGACAACTATAGTTTGAATTCATTATTGATTGATTCTTCTCAACTGTTGATGACTTTTACAGTTTGAAATCATTATTGATTGTTACTTTGTCATTTTTGCCAACTACACAATGTTTACAACCTTACACATAAATATTATTAGATATTTCTTTTTCAAATTCTTCTTACAAAAAAAAAATCTTCATTCTTTCTTTCATTTTTTCCATTTCCACTCTCCAAATTTTTTTATACATAAAGATTTTTTAAGTTTCAGACACAAGAAAAGAACGAACAACAAAACAAAGGTATGACAAAGTGTCGTGGGAGAAGAAGGTTACATCTAAGCAACATATACGCATTCATTCAAAGGTCGTAAATCGAGTTTTCAAGAAGACCATTCTCAGATTGGAGGACCTGGTTTCTCACGCGTCGTTTACTGCAACGAACCTAATTCTCCGGCGGCTGAACGACGCAACTACGCCGGCAACTATGTCCGGTCTACTAAATACACTGCGGCTTCTTTCATACCCAAATCACTCTTCGAACAGTTCCGACGCGTCGCTAATTTCTACTTCCTCGTCATCCGAACCTTATCCTTGACTTCTATATCTCCTTACAGCCCCGTTAGTTCTCTGTTACCTCTCGCCTTCGTCATCGCCGTGCGTGAGTATGGTTAAAGAAGCTATCGAAGATTGGGGTCGTAAAAAAACAGGTCTTTAATCCAAATCTTCAAATTCGTATTTTGTAAAAATTAAAACTTTAAACTTTTTTAAATCAAAGTTTTGATTTTTACTGATTTAGGAGTTGATAAAGACGAGTTTTTTCCGGCGGATCTTTTGCTTTTATCGTCGAGCTACGAAGACTCGATTTGTTACGTAGAGACGATGAACCTTGTTTGTTTAAGAGTTGTGCTGAGTTTGGAAATATTGGAAACAGGTGATTCAAAACTCAACTGATCCACCACCGAAGAGAAGCAGGATCGAGAGGAAGATGGACAAAATCATCTACGTTGATGTTCGGTGTTGTGTTTTTGATGTCTTTTATTGGTTCGATTGTATTTGGTACTGAGACAAGAGAAGATAGAGTGAAGTCTGGAGGAAGAACAGAGACCAGACGATGCTGATATCTTCTTTGATCCAGACAGAGCTTTTATGGCTTCGGTTTACCATTTCTTCACCGCCGTGACAGCGGATCGTGAGAGCTTGATCGATGAAATCACAGAACGGATGGAACGAGATTTAATTATCCTCGGTGCTACTGCTGTTGAGGACAAACTTCAGAATGGGGTATGGCTCTTTTAAGACTAATAATATGTTTTGGTATTTGGGTTGAGTAGGAGGACTATAACAGGTTGAACTTGATTGTGGTTTAGGTTCTGGATTGTATCGACAAGCTAGCTCAAGCAGGGATAAAGATTTGGGTTCTAACCGGAGACAAAATGGAGACTGCAATCAATATCGGGTAAGACAAGTAACACAAGGGATAAAGATTTTTGTTTTTTTTGTTCTCATGTCTGAATCTATACATTGTTCTTACATTTTTTTGCCGGAATCTCTACAGATTTGCTTGTAGTTTACTAAGACAAGAGATGAAGCAGATCATCATAAATCTTGAGACACCACATATCAAAGCATTGGAGAAAGCTGGAGAGAAATATGCAATTGAACAGGTACTTTTTATATTTGTAATTCAAACAGTAATATGTTTTCACTATCTTTTAATTTAGGACTTAGGAGATTAATATATGGACCGACTATGTTTGTAGGCATCGAGAGAAAGCGTGGTGAGGCAAATGGAACAAGGGAAAGCTCTACTCACAGCATCAAGCAGCTCGAGCTCTCAAGACGCCTTTGCGTTGATCATTGATGGGAAGTCACTAACATACGCTCTTGAAGACGATTTCAAGAAGAAGTGTCTTGATTTAGCCACAGGATGTGCCTCTGTTATTTGCTGCAGATCGTCACCTAAACAAAAGGCATTGGTAATGTCTTTTCCCGCGGAAATGGTTTTTTTACTGGCTCTAGTATTGCGGTTTCTGGATTCACTAATAGAAGATATTATTTGTTTTCAGGTTACGCGGTTGGTCAAATCTGGAACCGGCAAGACAACTTTAGCAATTGGAGATGGAGCAAATGATATCGGTGTTGGAATCAGCGCGGTGTTGAAGGAATGCAAGCCGTTATGTTACTTAGAGCGACTCTTGCTCATTTCCGTTACTTAGAGCGACTCTTGCTCGTCCATGGTCACTGGTGTTACAGCAGAATCTCATCAATGGTATTCAATTTTTCTCTCTCAGCTGGAACATTCTCCAAATAAACTCTATGCATTTTTCCTAACTAGGTTATTATTTCGCTCTTGTGCAGATTTGTTATTTCTTCTACAAGAATATAACTTTTGGTGTCACAGTGTTCTTATACGAAGCCTACACATCCTTCTCTGCTCAACCCGCATATAACGACTGGTTTTTATCGCTATTCAACGTCTTCTTCTCTTCGCTTCCCGTCATTGCGACTCGGAGTTATTTTCAATTGAGTGTATAAAAACCTTGAAGACAGCTAATTATACTATCCTATATACGCATGGGCCAAGGTGGCATACATTTTCTTATAAAAATAGAAAAAAATGAGTTCCCTTCTAAAATTTTCCGGCCTGCTACAATATACTGTATTATCTTAGAACCAACAATGATCATCATGACACATTAAGTAATTAAGGCCTATATAAGAGAGTATTTTAATATTTTCATAGTATATGATCGAAACTAAATGAACGGTCCAAGTCGAAGGCTTTCTTTAGTTCTAGGGCTCTAGAGGGAATTTACGCATGAGTCGTGTTGTAAATCCATTTGATGAGAATACATATTTCTTCACAACTTGTCCCATAACTCTAATCATTACGAGAAGCCCTAAGAATTAAACCACGTGGGAAAGTGTGTTCCTTTTGTCAGTTTCTTGTCCCATTAGAAAAACTTGTTACATGTGGAAACACTTGTGAAAGATTCTACCATCCTACTTAAAGTTTGGTTTGATCTTACAGTTTATTAGAGAGTACACTTGTATATAGTAGAGAATATACTTGTGAATAATAGGTTGGTTAAGGATTCTGGAATATCCGGTTTATTAATATACAAGTGTACTCTCTAATACAGTTACCAATAGTGATGATGTACAGGCAGTACAGCTAGCTAGCCAAAGGTCAGTATGTCAAATTCGTCTCGTTACTTTTAGACTTTAGGGAATTAGATTGAGCCGATTATTTTAGTTTTTAAACTAAAAGAAAAAACTCAACTTCAGATGAATCAGATCCGATTCATATATATTTGGGTATTTGACCAATTTTTTTTTATAGAGTTGAGGCTGGTCAGACTAATTCCATATGTATGTATATATTCAAAAAAATTGGTAGCATGCAAGCTGACTGGAACTGAAATCAGATCAAGTGTAAATCTTGAAAAAAAAAAAACAAGATCAAACCTAGATCGATCCATGGAACCGATTATACATGGCGTTATTGCCATGCCAAAACGAGGCCGGATTAAGTAATTCCATTATGACATTTTTTAAATCAATAATTGTGGTTAGTTTTTATTGTACTTGTAACTAGTGATTCAAAATCTCCCATGTGCTATAGAGATTATAAAGGTGCATTTGAGAGATACAAAATATTTGCATGCAAACAAATAAAATGGTGTCCTAATTGTGAATTATTTTTAATAATTTTTTTTGTTATGAGGGTCAAAAATAATACTGTATGTTAGTTATTAAAGAAAAAAAATTGAATATATAAATATATATATAATCTGTTGTGGTATTAGAGTTTGAAATAATTTATAAAAGATTTATGTTTAAGTATACTCTGTCCCAGTAAATAATATTTAGGCCCACCATGCACACTTTATATATGTAATAAATAAAACCGCACATAAAATCTAATAGTAACTAATTACCCAATTTTTTCTAAAATTCCTAATAATTAGTAAGCTAATTATCATTAATTATTAGACGTAACAATAGTTTGAATGCATGGCTTTAATCACTATACCATGCACCAAACGACTAATGGCATGAATCATTAAATAAGAAAATTTACTGGATGATGATCTCCAATTCGACGAATACCACCAACTCAACAAACATAACTAATAATTACCTTTAAATAGTTTTGAATTGATTATAACTTTTTTGTCCAATTCAAGAGTAGAAACAATTCAAGAGTATAACTTTTTTGATTATAACTTTTTTGTCCAAACGATTAATGACAGTTAGATATCTGAAAATTTAAAACTTTGGAACGGAACGATTTTTTTTATTTATAGGAACGATTTTGGAATATCATCATCTAGCAGAGCCGGCGCTGAGATTTAGGTGGCTATAAACTAAAATAAAAAAAAATGACTGTTTTTTCTATTTAAAAAGAAAAAAGGAAAAAATGTATCTTTGGAGGTTCAAACCTGTAACCACTTACCTTAGTTAAGAGTAGTTTACCAACAGAGCTAGTAACTTTTTTGCAAAAAGTAGACTAATTAAATACTTATTATAATTGCGGCCGCAAGCACTAGCTTCACTTTCTTGTACCATTAGCCGGTTCTGTCAGCAAGCAAATGGTATATCTATATGATATTTTTTGTCAACATATACGCATATACTATATATATATATGAAATTTAAGAAAAAAAAATGAATTATCTTTGGAGTTGACTGTATCAGTAATTCAGTATGTATGACTACAAAAGTCAACCATTTTACAAAACAATATGCACACCAACCCTCATGATTTCACAGTTGGCCAGCTCAAGGCGTGTGTCTAATTATTATAAGTTAAATTTATTATATTTTCGTTTAGTATATGCTTTTGAAAATGTAAGATGTAAATGGAAATGGGTGATATGATTGCATTTTGGTTTATATGTCTTTTTCGAACAATAATACGAATTATAGTAGTAATCATAAGATAAAGAAATGAACACAAATTAAAAGAGACTTATATTAATTAGAATAAAGAGGGTACCAAAAGATTAAGAATATAAATTATAATAAAAAAAGATTAAGTAAATATGTTTCTAGATCTAATTAAGCATGATGTGTCTATCTATATACACAGCGACATTTATTTATGTTCGAGTTAAGTGTATCAATACAATAAAAGTACAATGTCTTGTTTTCCTATTCTGACACATCAGCTTCTGTATTGAAGCAGAGATTGACACATCATTTAAAATGGATAGCCAATAAAAATATTTGAATTAATACAGCTAAGATTTATAGATCAATTAAAAAACTGTCTGGTAAAAGAGAAGAAACATGGTCACTAAAAGAAAAAGACCATTGGACCACTGTTGTAATAAAAGCCCATATGTGTAAATGAGTTTGTTTAGTGTAAGATTTAAGTGACAAGACAAGAAAACGTAAATATTACTTTAATATATGATTTCATAAAAATAATAACAAAAAAATGCATCAAAAAAATGAGCAACAAGAAAAACATATATTAACAACAACAAACGGAAAAAATCTAAATTAGTTAAAAATGCAATTTTAATTTCATTGGAAGATATTTTAATTTTTCAAATATACATCTAATTTTTTGGTTTAATGAAAACTGAACGTTTTGGATTAACTATATTAACATCCAATATATTCAGTATTGTTTTAGTAAGAGAAGAATGTAATTTTCAAGTAAAAGAAACAAAAACTTCTTTCTTAATAATAAAATTTAAAATATATGTAAAAACTAAATTTATAAAATTAAAAACTCAAGTATCATATGAAAATAGAAATAATACTAAAAATACAAATAACCATTGAACTATCAAAAAATTATGAAACTTGATATCAAAAAACATATATATTACATCATGAAATCAGAAAACTTGATATCTCACAAATATGTTTTGTTATGATATGGTGATGTGCTGAAGGTGTGGAAACCGCTTTGAAATTAGCAAGAAAATGGGATCATGAAAAAAAAAAATTCTCATAGATGAAGTACTGACTTTTCAGGTTCTTTCTTTTTAAGAATTGTTATTCACATCAGCATATTACAAATTTGGAAGTCTATTTTTACAGGCTATAAACGTCACTTATTGTGGCTGCTTTCATGTCGTAAACAATATATAATGGATTAAATTTACCCGGTTTAAATGTAAATGATTGTAATAACAAATACTACGAAATTACAAACTATTGTAGGTTTTTTTCAGTCCATTTCTATATCTTAGCATTTTATAAACCATAATTTTCATGATTAACATAATTTCAAAAAATTAAAAATTATATTTTTAACATCAAATATATTTTAAAATGTATAGAAAACATCCCGTGGCATCGGGCGGGTCTAACCTAGTTGAAAATAAATAAGCCTTGATTTTGTATTCTGTTGTTGCAATTTAGACTATGGAAGGAAATTGTTTTTAAATTGTTTTTTTTTCTTATTTTTCTCATTTTGGAATTTTGGTTTTAAGCTATATATATAATATCAAAAATAGCAACATTTACACCTTCCGTTCTCGCATTCCTAATTAACAGTCGTCCACATGCATGTTTTACGAACTACCTATTATTTTTGAGTGAACTACCTACATATGTATATATATAATATTGAACATAATCTTTATTTTTCTCTTAATTTGTGTATATATATAATATGCATTGATGATTCCTATGAGTTTGGATCCAAAACGAGGGATATATATGGATGATACGGGGAAGACAATATTAAAAGAGAGCCAAAAGAATCATACTGTATTATATGTCTTATGACCATTTCAATGTCACAACTCACAATATAATAACTACACTAGAATATGATTCGTAATAGTGCACGAGTTGAAATATTTTTTTTTGTTTATTTAGTAATTTTTATTTAAAACATTGTATATGTGATTATTTTATTTGTTTTGAAAGTTTTTTTGGATGGAACACTGTACCATAAAATTATATATTAAATTTGACTTATGAAAATAATATATATTGTGTAAGATATATCCTAGTATATCTAGATTTTGATCCGTGGTATAACGCGGATTAAGTTGTGTGATAAAAATTAATTTTTGTTTATTAATTTTATTTGATTTATTTAGTGTTTAACATTATATATTGTATTTTGATTGTTAATTCTAAGACTTAACCTATAGTATAGCGCATATTAACTTTAGGACCAAATATGTAACGTATGTTTGTCAAAATCATCGTGACCGAGAAAGCCTACTAAACAATATTATTTCAAACTTAAATTTAATCTGAGAAATCATATTTTTGAAATTTTAACCTTGTGCTCTAGCAAGAAATCATATTTCTTGAAATTTTTTCATATTGTAGTGACAAATCAAATTAGAGTGTATATAATTTTTAACTTTTTGATCTATCATATATTTAAGATATTCTTAAAAATATCAAATTAAACTATTTTTTAAGATTCCAAATTAAACTATTTAAAAAGTTTATCATAGTATATAAAACTATACAATTCAACAAAAAAATATATGAAATAAATTTAAATATTCAAATTTTGACCCGTTATCCAGTCAAAATTTTCTGATAAAGTTAGGTAAGATTTTATTTTTAGTACATTTGGAAATCACTTGTAATCTGCATAAGAGTGTAATTTCTGAGATTTTTTTTGTCTATATATAGTTAGTTAAATATTATTTGGAGATTTATTTTATTTTTTAATATATACTTTTTAAGAGGATCTTAATCCTAAATCTATATAACCTATCAAATAATTAATTCATATATCTTATTATATAATTAATCTTAGTTATAATCTATATTAATATTATACAGTCTACCAATTTAAAGTCATGTACTTCTATTTTATTAAAAAGAACTAGATTAGGACCCGTGCTAGAACACGGATTGAAATTTCTTTTATTTATATTATAATATATGATTCCGAATATCACGATTAATGCTAGATTAGGACCTTAAAAACTTTTAAAATCAATCATATAAATTATATTTTATTCTAAAATTATAATATAAATAAAAGGGATTTCAACCCGTGCTCTAGCATGGTCCTAATCTAGCATTAAGGTTTAATTTTTAATTTCTGAATACAATTCTGAAGAGCACGATTAATCTTGTTAAATTAGCGAGATTTGATTCCTTTTTTATGATTGAGAATATATTTTTATCCCTTTAATAACTTGTTTATTAATGTGGTTTATGAATAAAATATGTGAAAAATAAATTGGTAATATTGTGATTCTAGATATTTGGAACCATATATGTGATCTTCCGAAAATAAAGTTTGGAATATCCATGAACTATCAATTTGGAATAACTTGTTTAAGATTTTCTGTTACAATTAAGATTTTATTTGTTACAATTAATATATGGATTAATTCATAATCTATGCATAACCTATTTGTAACCATTTATTAAAATTATAAAGTCTACCAAAATAATGTTGTGTACTTCCGTTTTATTATAAAGGAATAACTTGTTTAAGATTTTCTGTTACAGTTAAGATTTTATTTGTTACAATTAATATATGGATTAATTCATAATCTATGTATAACCTATTTGTAACCATTTATTAAAATTATAAAGTCTACCAAAATAATGTTGTGTACTTCCGTTTTATTATAAAGGGGATATCCCAAAGTCAGCGGGAAAAAGCAAAGTGAAATTTGATTTTATTACGGTTTTGTTTAGTTACGCTTAGTTAGTCTCTTCAACATCTATTCTTTGATCAGCTTGGTCAATAAGTTCAAGATGTATCAATTCAAGAGCTTTTACTACGAAACTAAAAAGTGAATTAAAAAAAATTCGAACCGAAGAAATGAAACTCTAAACAATTGAACCGGAAACTAAATCGTATGGGTCAACTAATAACCGGAGTCTCCACAACAAACTCGGGGATATAAGGCCATCCACAATGGGGAATACTTGGTGTGTTCTTAGCCCATTAAAATTATAAATATAATGAATAGTGGCATAAGAACATGTTGTCTAGTTCTTGATGTAGAACTGATCTAGGCTCAGTTCTAAGCTGATGTGGCAAGCTGTGATTGGATACAATTTTTTGCAAACAATTTTTTACAAATTAAAAGAGGATTTGATTTAAACTATGTATTAATTAAATAAAATGTTTGTTTGTTTTAATTAAGTAATATCTTTGTTTTTTTTTTAATCTTTAATGTTTTTTTTGTTTCATAAGAATTTGGTATTGTATTTTGAATTTTAGTACAAGTTTTATAAGTTTGCAATTTGAATGTTATTTTTATAGTTTTTATAAATGTAATATGTTTAAAAATATTATATTATTAAATCTTATGATCGTAAACATGTTCTCCCAATAATTAACTTTTTAACAAAAAATCTTAGCTACCGATCTTAGATTATTTTCATAATATTTTTACTCTAAAAACATCCTAAAGTGTTCCCCATTGCGGATGCCCTAACAAACTCTACTCTCATACCCAAACAGTCCCCAATTTTCTCAACCCCGCACCCCAAAAACAAGAGTCTTTGGGTCCGAATGGTAACCGCGGATTTGGTAGTGCGGGACAAAAAATTTGCTAGTGCGGTACGGTTCAACTGCGGTACGTGCGGGACAAATGGATTTGCGGGATAAGTGCGGTTATTCCAAAATAAGCGGTACAAAATAATGTTTGATTGATGAAAAATAATTGACAATGCGGATTTCATATTATTTTATTAATAACTAGTATAAGTATATATTTCATTTGTTTTGTATTAATAAATATATATTTTAATTTTTAAATTTAAAATACCAAAGGTTATTTAAAATTAAATTTTAATAAATACATTTATTATTGAATCAGTTACTAGTTCAATTATAAAAAAAGGTACAACACAATAAAGAACCATTATATTATAACTTTTTAAAACAACATTTGAGTTATATATATTTTTGTTTGTATAAAAGACTTATTGAAAATAAATCAAAAATCATTACCTATAATACAATGAGAAATAATAGTGAGAGAGAGATTAATTACTTTATTATTTTGTATTATTTTTGTTACTCGGTTCTCAGACTCCTTGGGTCTCATTATTGTTGACGAGAGTTCGATGAACTCTGTGAACTCTGTATTGATTGTCTTAGCTTTATTTTATTTAACATAATTTAATTAAAACAAAAATTGCTTTTGTATGTGCGTTATTTGACAATACGCTGGGTATTAGATAGTTACACAAAATATTGCGGTCCATGAGTTAATATCTCACCAAAAAAACCGCAAACTAATTTATTTTTCTCTTTCTTCAAAACCGCAAATTTAACTAAAACTTCATGAATGGTGTATAAAGTGAAGTTTAGAATAACGCACTTTGAAATCCGCAATATAAGTGTTTCCATTCAAGACCTTTGTATAAATGATATTTCCCAGTTCTCTCTTTCCCAAGAAAGCTCGAAAGAGAGTGATCTCAGATTCAATTCAACAATGGCGGAAGAAGCTAAAGCTAAAGGAAACGCTTCTTTCTCTTCCGGTGACTTCACCTCCGCTATAATTCACTTCACCGAAGCCATCGATTTTGATCCAACCAATCACGTCCTCTACTCTAACCGTTCCGCTGCTCACGCTTCACTTCACCAGTACGCCGATGCTCTCTCCGACGCGAATGAGACGATTAAACTCAAACCGTACTGGTCTAAAGGTTACAGCCGTCACGGAGCTGCTCACTTAGGGTTAAACCAGTTCGATTTGGCTGTAACGGCTTACAAGAAAGGTTTAGATATCGATCCGACGAACGAGGCGTTGAAATCGGGATTGGCTGATGCGGAGGCGTCTGTTTCTAGGTCACGCTCTGCTCCTCCGCCGAATTCGTTTGGTGATGCTTTCAAAGGACCGGAGATGTGGAGTAAGCTCACGGCTGATCCTTCGACTAGAGCCTTTTCGCAGCAGCCTGATTTTGTCAGCATGATGCAGGAGATTCAGAAGAACCCTAGTAATCTCAATTTGTATATGAAGGACCAGAGAGTGATGCAATCTGTTGGAGTTTTGTTGAATGTTAATTTCAGGTCGCCGCCGCCTCCTCCGGGAGATGACTCGGAGGTTCCTCACCCTGATATGGGTCAGAGTTCTAGGGAAGAAGTGCCTGACGTTAAGAAGAAGCCAAAACCTGAGCCGTTGGTGACGGAAGAGAAGGAGAAGAAAGAGAGGAAGGAGAGAGCCAAAAAGGAGAACGAGCTTGGGAATGCTGCGTACAGGAAGAAAGAATTCGCAGTTGCCATTGAGCATTTTTGTAAAGCTATTGAGATTGATGATGAAGATATCTCATATATCACAAATCGTGCTGCTGTTTATCTTGAATTGGGAGAGGTATAAAATTTACATATGTATAGTGCTCTTTTTTATGTTGATGATAGGCTAGAATGATGATTTTGCTTGGTATTAGGGGGACAATGGTGATTAGTTTTTGATGACAATGTGTTTTGATTTCAGTACAATGAGTGCATTAAGGATTGTGACAAGGCAGTGGAAAGGGGTAGAGAGCTTGGGTCAGATCTCAAGATGGTAGCTAAAGCTTTGACTAGGAAAGGGACTGCTTTGACCAAGATGGTGAATTGCTCGAAAGACTATGAACCTGCTATTGAAGCTTTCCAGAAAGCTGTTATAGAGCATCGAAACTCTGATACATTGGAGAGACTGAACGAGGCAGAACAAGCGAAGAAAGAGTGGGAGCAGAAGGAGTATTTCGATCCCAAGATCGGGGATGAAGAGCGTGAAAAAGGTGTTTGATTTTGGCAACTTATTGTGGTCGTGTGGGAAAAAAGAAAGCTTATAGAACTGCAAAAGCAAGAACGAGATAGCGTTTTTACTGTTGCTGATATGGTGTTTCTAATACAGGTAATGATTTTTTCAAGGAGCAGAAGTATCCTGATGCTCTTAAACATTACACTGAAGCAATCAAAAGGAACCCGAAAGACCCAAAAGTAAGGCCATTTCATCTTTCATATGTACTCAAGTTCTTCTACTATGATTCTTTATTTTGACTGTTTGAGTAACTTCCTACTTTTTTTTGCACTCTTGTTAGGGATATAGCAACCGAGCTGCGTGTTACATTAAGCTAGGTGCAATGGCTGATGGAAAAAAGGATGCAGAAAAGTGTATTGAGATTGATCCAACCTTCTCTAAAGGATACAGCAGAAAAGCTGCAGTTCAATTCTTCTTGAA
Organism: Camelina sativa; assembly: GCF_000633955.1. NCBI lineage: Eukaryota > Viridiplantae > Streptophyta > Magnoliopsida > Brassicales > Brassicaceae > Camelina > Camelina sativa. The sequence goes on along the minus strand of NC_025701.1, from coordinate 6,331,868 downwards.
AGAGTATGAGGATGCGATGAAAACATACCAAGAGGGTCTCAAGCATGATCCGAATAATCAGGAACTTCTCGACGGTGTTAGTAGGTAATATTCACAGATACATAGAGATTATTAACTTTCTTCTATCTATCGCCATGTAATTGCTAAAGGTTGGTTCAAATCTGTTCTGCAGATGTGTGATGGAGCCTGCTTCATGTGAAACTATCCCGGAAAAGGGAGTGTTGAGTTTAGAGGTGAAGAGGTTTGTGAAGTGAAAAGAAGCAGAGGTAAAGAATGATATTTAAAATGCTAAAATCTTGTGATGGAACCAAAACAGGGAATAGGGATTTTTGAGATTTCTCATGTTGGAAGTGTTTTGTGAAACAGGCTGTTTCCAAGGCTGGAGAAACCGTACAAGCTGTGATGTTGGAGCCTGTCCCGAAAGATGCAATGCTGAGTTTAGAGGTCGAGACTTTTGTGAAGTGAAAAGAAGCAGAGGTAAAGAATCTAAAATCTTGTGATGGAACCAAAACAGGGAATAGGGATTTTTGAGATTTTTCATGTTGGAAGTGTTTTGTGAAG
>NC_025701.1:6328881-6330378 GCF_000633955.1 Camelina sativa | reverse complement strand
TTTTGTAAAGCTATTGAGATTGATGATGAAGATATCTCATATATCACAAATCGTGCTGCTGTTTATCTTGAATTGGGAGAGGTATAAAATTTACATATGTATAGTGCTCTTTTTTATGTTGATGATAGGCTAGAATGATGATTTTGCTTGGTATTAGGGGGACAATGGTGATTAGTTTTTGATGACAATGTGTTTTGATTTCAGTACAATGAGTGCATTAAGGATTGTGACAAGGCAGTGGAAAGGGGTAGAGAGCTTGGGTCAGATCTCAAGATGGTAGCTAAAGCTTTGACTAGGAAAGGGACTGCTTTGACCAAGATGGTGAATTGCTCGAAAGACTATGAACCTGCTATTGAAGCTTTCCAGAAAGCTGTTATAGAGCATCGAAACTCTGATACATTGGAGAGACTGAACGAGGCAGAACAAGCGAAGAAAGAGTGGGAGCAGAAGGAGTATTTCGATCCCAAGATCGGGGATGAAGAGCGTGAAAAAGGTGTTTGATTTTGGCAACTTATTGTGGTCGTGTGGGAAAAAAGAAAGCTTATAGAACTGCAAAAGCAAGAACGAGATAGCGTTTTTACTGTTGCTGATATGGTGTTTCTAATACAGGTAATGATTTTTTCAAGGAGCAGAAGTATCCTGATGCTCTTAAACATTACACTGAAGCAATCAAAAGGAACCCGAAAGACCCAAAAGTAAGGCCATTTCATCTTTCATATGTACTCAAGTTCTTCTACTATGATTCTTTATTTTGACTGTTTGAGTAACTTCCTACTTTTTTTTGCACTCTTGTTAGGGATATAGCAACCGAGCTGCGTGTTACATTAAGCTAGGTGCAATGGCTGATGGAAAAAAGGATGCAGAAAAGTGTATTGAGATTGATCCAACCTTCTCTAAAGGATACAGCAGAAAAGCTGCAGTTCAATTCTTCTTGAAAGAGTATGAGGATGCGATGAAAACATACCAAGAGGGTCTCAAGCATGATCCGAATAATCAGGAACTTCTCGACGGTGTTAGTAGGTAATATTCACAGATACATAGAGATTATTAACTTTCTTCTATCTATCGCCATGTAATTGCTAAAGGTTGGTTCAAATCTGTTCTGCAGATGTGTGATGGAGCCTGCTTCATGTGAAACTATCCCGGAAAAGGGAGTGTTGAGTTTAGAGGTGAAGAGGTTTGTGAAGTGAAAAGAAGCAGAGGTAAAGAATGATATTTAAAATGCTAAAATCTTGTGATGGAACCAAAACAGGGAATAGGGATTTTTGAGATTTCTCATGTTGGAAGTGTTTTGTGAAACAGGCTGTTTCCAAGGCTGGAGAAACCGTACAAGCTGTGATGTTGGAGCCTGTCCCGAAAGATGCAATGCTGAGTTTAGAGGTCGAGACTTTTGTGAAGTGAAAAGAAGCAGAGGTAAAGAATCTAAAATCTTGTGATGGAACCAAAACAGGGAATAGGGATTTTTGAGATTTTTCATGTTGGAAGTGTTTTGTGAAG
>NC_025701.1:6323114-6326612 GCF_000633955.1 Camelina sativa | reverse complement strand
GATAGCGTTTTTACTGTTGCTGATATGGTGTTTCTAATACAGGTAATGATTTTTTCAAGGAGCAGAAGTATCCTGATGCTCTTAAACATTACACTGAAGCAATCAAAAGGAACCCGAAAGACCCAAAAGTAAGGCCATTTCATCTTTCATATGTACTCAAGTTCTTCTACTATGATTCTTTATTTTGACTGTTTGAGTAACTTCCTACTTTTTTTTGCACTCTTGTTAGGGATATAGCAACCGAGCTGCGTGTTACATTAAGCTAGGTGCAATGGCTGATGGAAAAAAGGATGCAGAAAAGTGTATTGAGATTGATCCAACCTTCTCTAAAGGATACAGCAGAAAAGCTGCAGTTCAATTCTTCTTGAAAGAGTATGAGGATGCGATGAAAACATACCAAGAGGGTCTCAAGCATGATCCGAATAATCAGGAACTTCTCGACGGTGTTAGTAGGTAATATTCACAGATACATAGAGATTATTAACTTTCTTCTATCTATCGCCATGTAATTGCTAAAGGTTGGTTCAAATCTGTTCTGCAGATGTGTGATGGAGCCTGCTTCATGTGAAACTATCCCGGAAAAGGGAGTGTTGAGTTTAGAGGTGAAGAGGTTTGTGAAGTGAAAAGAAGCAGAGGTAAAGAATGATATTTAAAATGCTAAAATCTTGTGATGGAACCAAAACAGGGAATAGGGATTTTTGAGATTTCTCATGTTGGAAGTGTTTTGTGAAACAGGCTGTTTCCAAGGCTGGAGAAACCGTACAAGCTGTGATGTTGGAGCCTGTCCCGAAAGATGCAATGCTGAGTTTAGAGGTCGAGACTTTTGTGAAGTGAAAAGAAGCAGAGGTAAAGAATCTAAAATCTTGTGATGGAACCAAAACAGGGAATAGGGATTTTTGAGATTTTTCATGTTGGAAGTGTTTTGTGAAGCAGGCTGGAGAAACTGTACAAGCTGTGATGTTGGAGCCTGTCCCGAAAGATGCAATGCTGAGTTTAGAGGTCGAGACTTTTGTGAAGGGAAAAGAAGCAGAGGTAAAGAATCTAAAATCTTGTGATGGAACCAAAACAGGGAATAAGGATTTTTGAGATTTCTCATGTTGGAAGTGTTTTGTGAAGTAGACTGTTTCCAAGGCTGCTGAAAAAGAAGTGAAGGTGTTACAATACTATATTGTTTTAAAGGATTTCGAGAAAACCCCAAAACTGGATCAGTGTCTAGATGCCATTGATTTCAATCAGTGCTGCATCTTGGTCTCGACTTTGAGCAAAGCCAAAGAGCTCCAGCTCTTTCTTCTCAACATGAAGTACCCCGTAGCCACCAAATTGGAGGAAGAAGAAAACTTTCGAATACTTGTTTCTACTCATTCTCTCTTACAAGAGATAACTACTTTGAAGAGAGTAAATCTGCTCATCAGTTATGACATGGAACTGGATAAGTTTGCTGAGTGGGTGAAAGGCAATAAGTTTGCCCCCAAAGTGGTCGCCATCATCTTCATAAATTCTTCCCCATCAGATTTCAAGGTAGATGGATCAAATTACCTTGAAATCTGATAGGGAAGAATTCATGAAGATGATGGTGACCACTTTGGGGGCAAACTTATTGCCTTTCACCCACTCAGCAAACTTATCCAGTTCCATATCATAACTGATGAGCAGATTTACTCTCTTCAAAGTAGTTATCTCTTGTAAGAGAGAATGAGTAGAAACAAGTATTCGAAAGTTTTCTTCTTCCTCCAATTTGGTGGCTACGGGGTACTTCATGTTGAGAAGAAAGAGCTGGAGCTCTTTGGCTTTGCTCAAAGTCGAGACCAAGATGCAGCACTGATTGAAATCAATGGCATCTAGACACTGACCCAGTTTGGGGTTTTCTCGAAATCCTTTAAAACAATATAGTATTGTAACACCTTCACTTCTTTTTCAACAGCCTTGGAAACAACCTGCTTCACAAAACACTTCCAACATCAGAAATCTCAAAAATCCCTATTCCCTGTTTTGGTTCCATCACAAGATTTTAGATTTTTTACCTCTGCTTCTTTTCCCTTCACAAAAAAAAGTTTAGATTTCACCACACTTGTCTACAGACTTTTCTGCAGATTTCACCAGATTTGTCTACAAAGTTCACCAGACTTCACCATACTTGTCTGCAGACTTCACCAGATTTGTCTACAAACTTCTCCAGACTTGTCTACAGACTTCACCAGATTTGTCTACAAACTTTCCCAAACTTCGCCAGACTTGTCTGCAGACTTCACCAGATTTGTCTACAAACTTCTCCAGACTTGTCTACAGACTTCACTAGACTTCTCCCACCAGACTTCTCTGCATACTTCACCAGACCCTTTGTGTTGTTTGTTTCAAAGATAACACCATCAAAAATTTTCAAAAGATACGAGTCTCTACATTTTGATTCAGCAATTTAAAAATACATTAGAAAATCAATAAAAAAAAATGTGGCAACTAATGAAAAATAAAAGTGTAAAGACACTAAAAAATTAGCAAAGGTCTACAAACTCAGCCGCATACACTGGAGGCTCATAAGTTTTCATTCGATTGACTAGCTCAGGATCCTTTGCTGCTATCCAAAGATCGACTGCCAACTTCAAACGATAAACTTGATGTTTTCATCGTCAATCAAATCAAAAGGTAGATTACGCATGTGACACTCGATATACTTCAGGGCATAAACTCCACAATCACAATTTAAGCGATTTAATTTAGGTAGCATAGGGACCTCGATGATTTCGTATTGACTCAACAACGGAGCTTCCCCATCAATCTTTTTGTGAATCTCCTTCACAAGACGAGAGATGACATTGGCGAATGACTCAACGTGTCTTCTGTTGTGATATTGATTACAATCGAAGACTTCAATTGTTCTTAGGACGAAGTTATGCAAACTGAGATCCAATAATTACTATTAGTGAAGACCGGTGCATAAATTCTGTCCAAATCTACAGCTCCGCTTTTTCCTGTCTTTTTATGAGATGGCAATTTACCTTTGGCATGGCCTAAAAAAGTTTATTCCAAGTGTGAGTTTGTCCTGCCGATCTAAACTTGAAGTACTCGTTTTTGATGTGCACGCTAAATTGACAATTCATGAAACCAACATGATCCAACTTTAAGCGGCCTAAAGATGTATGCTTCCAAAATATATACATCATTGCATCCATTTTCTGAAAATATTTACTGAAAATATTTAAATAAAGTGACTTTGCAACTGCTTGAGCTCTTCTGTATTCCATTGCTCCTTGGTCTTTTTATTAAACTGTTGGGAGTGTTTACACATCAATTATACGTACATTATTTACAGAGAGGCTGCTGGGTGGAGATATCATAAATGAAACTTAGCTTAAACGCGAAAGAGCTAGAGAAAGAATCATTTGATGATGACACTTTCATGTTCACAAATATTACACCCTAGAGAAAAAAAAAAAAAAAAAAAAAAAAAAAAAAAAAAAAAAAAAAAAAAAAAAAAAAAAAAAAAAAAAAAAAAAAAAAAAA
>NC_025701.1:6292763-6322774 GCF_000633955.1 Camelina sativa | reverse complement strand
AAAATCTTGATCTTTCATCAAGATTTGGGATTTGGCATTCATTCTTATAGCCAAAAACCAAAGATCCAGAAGATAAAAAACAACGAGAAAAAAAGGAACAAAGAACAAAAAGACCGCATCCGTTTTCTTTTCTTTGTACCGATTCTTCGATTTTAAAAGGTCGAAGAAGAAGTGTTGACAACGATATGGCGAAGAGGACGATCGACATCTCCTCCGCCACCGTGTTTAACAAACTCAGCTGGTGTCAAGAAACTGCCGTGGCAAATGCACATTATCCTCACTTCCTCTCCTTTCCCGTACTTGTATAAAATCCCATCAACTCGTCTTCCGTTTGGCCCGTCCCCTTTCGTAAACACACACGGCATGTCAAACAAACCAGTAGTAGAGTTAGCCATCATCCCTTTGCCTTTCCTATCCACCGAGTCCTCTCCTTTCTCATTCTCATTCTCATTCACTTTGTTGACTCTCGTCACACTATTCGGTTTCTCTGTTCCGTTGCTTCCGCTATTAGATGAACACCCTCCCACCACCTTCGGGCTTCTCTCATCATTACAACTGTTTGATGATCCTACACAACATAGATTCTGATAAGTCTCCCACTCATTCTACTCTACAACAAGTTCAATGACAAAATATAGAAACTATACCATAGTGTTACTATAAATACGAGTCTACCTTGTTGATTCTTGTTGTCCAGCTCTGATAAGCTAGATGAGCTACCTCCTCCAGTTACTCCGCCGCCTCCTCCTCCTCCTCCATCGGAATCAACACAGAGTTGTCTATTAGAAGAAACCAAATGTCTCTGCAAAAACCCACTTTTGCTCGCGGTGACCCATCTCTCATTCTCAAAGGACACCGTCTGGTCATCAGAATTACCAACTCTAAAACTCTGTTTCTCGCATCTCCTTCTCTTAGCTTCCATTCTCCTCAAAGACTGCATCTCTTTCCTTTTCCTCCATTCCTCCTCCATCTCCGCCGGTAACGACGTCGTTCTCACTAAACCGACAGTGTAATTCTCCGGCTCAGCCTCCTCCATCCCCGTTACAGTCGTCGCTGTAGAGTCGTCATCAAACGGAAGAGTTCCGATAACAGAGGAAGATCGTTTGAGCTTACGAGGAGTCTTGTCAACTCCGAATCGACCTCCTAAGGACAAACCAAGATTCAGCTCGATCGCAGCCTCGTCATCGCAGTCTGTTTCTCCGGTACCTCCACTTCCAACACCGTTTTCAGACATGAAACCTCGTAACAGATCTCTTGGGTATTTATTTATGTCTAGAGAAAGATTTGTCGTAACGGTCAGTTCTCCGTTACATGCCCTTTGTTGTTGTCTACTTGCTTCCCCCATAGATTCCGAAACAAACAGATTGAAATTCAAAAATGATGAAGAAAAAAATAGAAACTTTGAATTCTCACATCCGATCAAAAATCCAAAAATGTTATGATGGATTTAAACAGTAAAAAAAATATAGCAAATTTTTCACATCAAAGTAAAATTAGAAAGAGACTCCGGCGGAGTTGTTGTTGTTACCAGAGACGAAGAGGTGGTTAATTGAAAAGCAGAGACGGAGAAGGAGAAGAAGAAGACTGTTTTAGACATTAGAGAGAAAGAAAAGAGAAAGAAGGAAGGAAGGAAGAAAGGAAAGGAGAGGAGAGACAGAGGCCTTGACTGAGAGGAGGAGGCAAGTGGCCGCCGAGAGAGCTGCCTGAACGACACGTGGCCGGTGGATTACGTCGGCGTTTCCATAGTGCTCCTTCAAGAAACGTGTCGTAAAGTGACTGAGTTACCCAGTGTCCCGACACGTGTCTTCCAGGTAAAAAGATCCGTTTTCTCCTTTTCCCCCTTTTTTTAATTTATTTTCTTTTCTTTTCTTTTTGAACAAGTTTTTTTGTAGTATGAGTTAAAAAATCTCAATCACAACCAAAAGAATTCTTAAAACAAAAATTAAACAAATAATTTCGTGTCATGAGAGTTAGAAAATTATAGCACTTGGTTAACTAACTAACTAGTTACTAATCCTTGGTTATGGTTGATTTTGATTTCAGAATTAAAATTTTGGTATTGTAAAAATTGAGAGAGCAAAACAATTTGAAAATGATAAATCTAGCGACTCGACAACGTCACTCACGTGGGATTAGACCACAAGGACCCCACGAAGCAAGCAAGTTGATTGTGAAAAAGTGAACTAAGGAGAATAAAAACACTTCTATGTTTATATATTAAAAAAGCAAATTCATCAATAGACAAGTAGTAGTATAAGCTTAAAAGACTAATCATGATAATATATAAAGTATTAGTATTACTGATGGTAAAGTTTGATAATTGATGACTAAAAATCTTTTGATAGGGAATAGTTGGATTAAACATAATGAGCATGGCTTATTGAAACACAAGGGTCTGAATTATATGTATAAGTGATAGTTAGGTTGGAGAATGAAATCTATAAATTGAAAAGAAGATTTTTTTAGAATCCTTGGTGGGTCTCTCCTTTGTTGAGTCAAGTGGGGGACCGACGTGTAGAACCAACCATGCTACGTGTTCTCCACCCGTTGGTTTGTGGAATAGACCTTACTGAGCTAACTCAACTCATTCACTTTCCCCATCACAAACCAAGCCCATAAGTTGAGGGTTGGTTGCCGTTTCAATAATTCAAAGTCTTTTTTGTTTGTCTGTCTGATTTGGTCATATATAATTTGGTTTTTGCAGACCGGACCAGACGAAGCCTTAAAATTTTTTTAGAAATAATGTAATCATCAAATTATTGTCCAAAACAAGATGTCAAATGAAAAGAGATAAACCTACTCCAAAAAAACCTTCTAATCTCTCTCTTTCTCTCTTCCTATAAAAGCTTCCTTCAGATTCTCAATGAACAAAATAACAACAACACATCAGAGTTTAAGAAAAACAACTCTTTTAGCCTCTGGATTGAGCATTTTCACTGCCAGCTTTTACTGTTCCGTTCTGGTGAACCTTTCCATTACCATTGTTAGATTCACCGTTGCGTGATTCGCCTCCTCGTCTATCATATCCATTTCTTCCATAGCCTCGACCTCCACCATTAAAATTGTTGCCTCGAGGCCTAAAACCGTCGTTTCTGTAACCATTCTCGCTCCTGTAGCCTCCGTTTCGACTTGAGGGTCTTCCATCGTTGTTGCCTGCAGAAGAATCAATGGTCTTTTACAATCTTGAAGTTTAGATCTTGGAGACCAATACAAAATAGTAACGCTTTTACTCTAGCTTACCTCGTTTCTCTTCTATTGAAACTCTTCGGTTTCCGATTCTGATGGCTAATTCTTTGTGAGCCTAGAGTTATGTAGCAGGACATCATCAGAAGAAGAATACCAATAAATCAGAAGTTATAAGATATTTGCTGATGTTGAAAGTTGAAACATACCTGGAGGACCAATTTCGTAACTTCAGCAGATTCAAATGTCACAAACCCGAAACAGTTTCCCTTTAACTGAAAAAATGAAAACGTTTAGATGGTTCATATAATTCAGCAGTGGAACAAAGCGTAACATGTTTCCTCTAAAGAACCATTCTATAACAACTCACCCTGTAACTTCTAACTTGGATACCATCTTTCTTAATCGCTCCAAAACCTTTGAATGTTTCATTGAGTTGCTCGGGTGTTGCGTCCATAGGCAAGTTTGCAACAAATATGGTGGCACCATCCTCGGCTGACACATGAAAATATGTAAATCATATTAAGACATAGACAAAAGTGGAAAAGAGTTGGTTTTCCTGAAATGTTAGAACATTGATTTCAAACCTGGTTGGTCGATTGTTTTGGCAGAAGAGTGTTCAGGAACAGGCGCAGGAGCTTTGGGTTTGGGAGCAGCACTCGGCTTTGTCACAGGCTTAGGTTTAGGCTTTGCAGGAGATTGGACCTAAGCGTAAGTAGCAAAATCTTTAGATTACCTAAGCAAAGATAGCGCGAGAAATTTGGATTTTAGTATTTTACACATAAAGAGGACTCACCATTGCTGCAAATGATATCTTGGGAGCATCCACACCATTGCTGTTATCTTCCTTCACAACTTTTTCCTCCGGGGTTTTGGGATGTCCATTTGCTACTACAGCTCTCTCTGGTCTCTTCTCTGTAACTTCAGTTGTTGGTTTCGACGCAGGTTGTTGAGTAGGGATAGTAACTGGCTCAGCAACTTCATTTGTTGGCTCTGCAGATCATAATCAATATTCTCATGAATCCTGAAATGTAAAACTGATATTCTTGATTGACAAAAACACATTGGCAAATAAATACTCACCCACTGCAGTAACTGTTGATTCAACCACTTGAGGAATCACTGCCTCGACCTCTTTCTTGCTAGCTTCTGGTTCAACAATCTCATCAGCGACATACCTAAAGACATCGTTCAGGACAAAGTAGCTTCCATTCTGGGGCACAAGGAAAAAGGATTGAGTAAATCTCATTCTTTCCCCATCTTTCACGGTCAGTAAACCAGTGACTAGAGTAACAACGCCATTCTTGTAAGATGCTTGGGAATCAGCAGTCAAAATCTGAATCTTTGAGTTCACGTAATCGAAGGACATGATCTTGTCATTGATAGCCTGCAAACAAAATCAAAGAAACTCTAAAACTCAAAACTTTGCTTCCAAGTAAAAACTAAAAAGATTCTGCACTTGTTGGAACTCAAAAACAAACACAGAAGAGCCATCAACACCTAATCAAACAATGAACTTTTACGATTCATCTAATCGAAGCAGAAGCTTACTTTTAAGGATTTGACAGAATCCATTTCTCCATCAGAACCAGGGCGGCCTAAAACACTATCCTCGCGATAATACTGATACACTTCCGCTGGTGATTCATACAAGTGGTTGTAGTACTTCTGAACAAACGCATTGCCCACAGTGTGTGGATCCATAACTGGAGCATTCGATTCGAGTGCCATCTCTAACTAATCACAAGAAAAGATTCATTCATTAGCGTCATACAAAACAAAGTAACGAATTCGTTTCATCTGAATCAAACAAGAGAACTCAGTACAAAATCCCACATTGTCAATTCCAATCTACGCAAAAAGGAATTCACAAAACTCAATAGATCCTCTAGCTTTACTTTAAGACTTTTGCCCAAGTAGTGAATCTATAAAAACTGAACTCTAAAGATCTAATCTTTAAGGCTACACTACACTTTGAAGTAAAAAATAAAGAAGAAAGACTCAAGCTTTTACAGAGGAATCCACAATAAAGGAGAAGACTTTAACGCAGATTCTATAAAACCCAATTGAAAAAGTGCGGAAGCTGCAAGAATAGGTATATGAACAATGAACAAAAGCAATTACCTTTGGACGATGAGAAGAGAGAAGCAGAATCAAAATCTCAGATCAGTTCGAAGAGAAGGGAAGAAGAAGACAGAGTAAGGAGATATGAATATAATATTTATATATAGGTATGGTGTCAATCTTTTTAGGGTTTTGACTTAGAAATCTCAGACGAGAATTGGGGATTTTTGTAGGGCTTTTGCTACATATTTTTTTCCAATTAACATTATTATTTATGGTATAAGGAGGGAAATTTTCCTTGGATTGTTATTTTTGATGATTATATTTGTAGAGTAATGGAAATTTTTGTGGCTAAGAAATTGGGAATGTCTCAAAAGAAACTAAAGAGATAAAATGGGAAAGTTCAAATAAATTTTTGTAAAAAGGTCAAAAAAGAAAAAAATAATGATGAAAAGCCCCCGGCGAGGATCGAACTCGCGGCCTTTCGCTTACGAAGCGAACGCAATACCACTATGCTACGGAGGCTTTTGATTATCTTATAAAGTATTTTCTTTAAATACTAAATCTGAAAATTAACATAGATTTTAAAGTGTGAAAACATTAATTTGCCTCTTTTCTAGTCTCTTCCCAAAAGAAAATATTAATTTTAATTTAGATCTTTATTTTGTATTTTGAAATCATAACATATGAAGTGAAATATATTTTATAACTTGTAACTGAACTACAAAAGAATTATGGTTGGATTCTAAACATTAAATTTGATATAAAACAACTGATTGATATAAACAACAATATTGTTATAAATTTTATTCATTTTGTGACTGAAAGAGAACAGTGCGGTTATATCAAATGTTAAGAGAGGTTTTTTTGAAGTAAAACGAATTAACCTATTAAAAAAATATCATAATTTGGAGATAATTTGGAGTTGACAAAGCTAATCAATGCAGCTGGAGATTACAATAAATTAGGTACTCTCTCCTCTATGATTTCCGATACTGGATGACAAAACTTCCACTATGCTCATTAGAGCATGTGAACCGAGAAAAGAACATGGCTGCTGACAAGTTATCTCAACATGCTACAAACATAGATAATTTGTATCTTAGTTTTGCGTCACCACCACATTGGTTGACAAACTATTTGTATCCAAATTAATAAAATTAGATGTTATAAAAAAATAAAAATAAAATCATATATCCACAGAATTATTTATGTGCTAGTGTGAAACTGTGAATGTGTTACTCTACGATACATTGTCGGCCCAATTACTAGCAAACGGTTCGTACAGCCCATGAGTCATCGGACTTAATAAAAGGGAATCTGTGCTCGAGTATACAGGGGGGGAGCCACATACACAATTAGACAAAGATAACAAGTTTTGCTTATTTATAAAAATTTATAATTTTATCACCAAAGTGAAGCCAAAGCGATTATGGTGGGAAATGTTTGAACAGTACATGCGATACGAGCTATAATATATCAAGAAGTGTTTCACGAAACTTTTGTGAATATATTTTAATCTTATTATAAAGCTTAACCTGTATGATTTAAAATCAAAATAAAAAAAATAAAAAAAAAGTGTAAGGTTGAAAAACTTATACGACCAGTAAAACACTAAAACAAACCTTATCTTTTTATTCATAGAATAAAATTGTACATCTAACGACATAATTTGAAGCTAATATAATAAACTAAAATGCTTAAATAACTCACGTTACGGTAACTTACTACTAAGAAATGTTCGTAATAAATTATTTTGACTTCATTTTAGTGTCACAATTTTTTTATTTCTTTGATAAAATACATATAGACACAAAATATTGGGAAACGTAAACACATGCATATTTTTACTACTTAGATAATGACATTTTTTTTTTGGTCAAAGAAAATGACATTATATATAAATTTTGCATAGTAAATAGAAAGCGTTAATCTTTCTATTAAAGACACTCTGAAAAGTAAAATTTTATTACACAAAATAAATATCATCAATCGAACATCTTTTCCCCCTAATTAGCTAATGCGAAAGTAACTCAAATGTAATCATCGGTTTTGTATATACTTGTTATACAAAAAAACTCTAGTGAATTTTAGATATAAAAAAGAAAATTTGAAAATAGATATATTTATCCAAATAAAATGAGATCTCAATATACAGTTTATTTTCAAAAATATATTGATTTTTAAAAAATATATACCCAATCCATATCCTTAACCACATACCAAACAAGGGGAAAGGAAAATACAAGGTGATGATGACAAGAGAATGATATTACTCTGGTTTGGTTATGTTTGAACTGAACTAGTCTCTTCGCTTGCTAAGGGTATGAAGTCTGGTTATCCAGACATTGACATGATTGGCCTCTCACTTTCCAGTTCTTTTCTTTTTTGTTCTTACATGTTTATTCCTATGCTTTTACTTTTAAAATCTATTTTGGACCCACAGCAAAAACAGATGTCAATAGTAAAAATACTCCAGATGTACTAATGTATGTTTTTTTTTCAACCATTAAGCCGTAACACACTCGACACATTAGTTATATCTTTACATTTGTAGAAGTGGGACTTGATCTTTAATGTGATAATGTTTTTTACAATTAGATTTACAAATGGTCACTGCACTAAGGTCACTTCATTATTAATGTATGTTTTCCTATTAAAAACAGTGTAGAACATACACCTTTTCATTTACAGTTTTAGGTCATACATACAATTCTACATAAATACTTAATTTTAGGTCAAAATTTATTAACTAGTTTCAAAAGCTTTATCAATTATTTTATTTGTTAAAATTTCACATAAATATAATATATATATATATATATATTCATGCAAACTGATAACAAAATACTTTAAAGTATAGACATGATAAAATATTATTCTAAAAAAATTAAAATATGAAAATAGTGTCAAATTATACTAGTATATAAAATGATAAAAGTGATAAAAATATTTAGTGATCATATTTGATTAATAAATTAATTTCAGTTATTGATATTTTAAAATTACAAATGTAGATAGTAAAATAATATCTGAAATGAAATTTGAAATTATCAAAAAAAGTTCACTAAAATTTAGATAGTTTATGAGTGGTAGTTGTGATGACATTACAAAAATATTCTATATACATTAATAGATACTCAAACATTTAATATGATTGATTCAAAGTTACAAATTTGTTACATTATTCTCAATCAATTAAAAAAAATTGTTACAACAAAGTCATTGATTACTAAAGTGTGATGTAAATGATGTAGAATTGCATGTAGATCATATGAGATGGATGGTTGTGATGTACAAAACTAATTTGTTATTTCTATTTTGATGTTGTGTTATTTCAATTAAAACATTCTTCATAAATTGAATATAAATATAAAGTTGTAGGCTTTTTAGATATTTTATGTTACATGAATGCAATTATATGTATTTATTTATTTAGTGATCAAATGTTGTTAAGTAGTTAAACTATTATCAAACATTTCTCTATTGTTTTTTTTTTTGTGATCAAGCTTTGTTATTTCATTGAACACCGTTATACAAATATGTAATGTTACATAATTCTATTTGTTTGATCTAATTTATGATTTTGTGTGTAAGAGAGAATTGTAAGAACATTGCTGTGTATTTTTCTATGTATATCAAAGTATGTCAAATAATTAAATAAGTTTACCAAAAATTAACATATATTTTTTTGTGACAAAAATAAATATGTATGCTTTATGTTTTGAACTTTGATTTTGTAACTTCAAGTTATAACTTTTACCAAACTATTTCATGTTACTTATGGTTTTTTTTTTTTAAGTTATAGCGCCTTACTAAATAGGTATGTAAATATACAAAATTTACAAAATCCTTCAACTAGATATTTGTTTATGGGTAACAAATATGTATATGATACTCTGATTTTTCTAGTTAATGCTACAAACTCTAATTTAAATGAATCTATGTTATGTGACACAATTACATTTGTTTTGACCTACTTTACACATTTGTTTTTAAAAGTGAATTGTACCAACAATATATGTCTTCATATATTTACTGATTAAAGTGTATCAAATAGTTTAATGAATATAGAAAAAAAAAACTATAAAGCATTTGTTTTACAAGTGATAGATAAATATGAACACTTCATATTGACAAATAAATATGAATACTTCATGTTTTTTTTCTTTATTACAAGTTATATCTCTAATCAAACTACTTCAGGCTGCATAAATATATTTTTCGAACTATTTCATTATCTTGTTTTCAAGAAAGGATCGTAATTGCATGTATTTGTTAATCAAAGTCCTACAAATAGTTGAATTAATTTATGAAACTATCAAGGTTTTATGTTTAATGATAACTAAATAGGAACATTTCATGCTTTGGTTTTGCTACTTCTTATTATGATTCTTTTTAAAAGTATTGCATGCTACATAATTCATTTTTAAAAAACATTACTCATGTTCTTGTTGTAAGAAAATAATGTAACTTCATTTCTATGTAAGTATGTATTTATCAGACAAATTCTACCAAATATTTCAAGTACTTTCAAAATAAATATCATGATTTGGTTTTGCCACAATTACAATTCTAAATCTCTAATCAACTTGTAGACGCTTTTGCTTTTAACAGAATTGCAGCTACATTTCTATATATTCATGTATTTATTGGTCAAATTTGATGATAATATAACTAGCTTATATTTTGAGAAAAAATATTAATTTACTAGAATATTGTGGAATGACATTGTTTGTTATTAAATATGCAGTATTAGAAAACATGTCTCCATTATTTTGATTTTCGAGTCTGATTACTAATATAAACTAATATAAAACTTTTAGCGAGTAAAATAATAATTAGCCATAGATAATATTAGTTCAAACTTCAAAGTCATGTAAAAGAGTGAGTAAAAAAATGGTAAAACATTAAAAATATTTGTTATTGATTATAACAACGAAAATTATATGTCATATACTAATCACAATCGACAAGTCTTTTTAAAAGTTGAACAATTTTCATTACTAATCTATTAAAATCATATAGTTAGTAAATTTATAATATAGGTAATCAGTTACTAAGTTAGGCAAATAATTTAATAGGTCAATATGAAATAGGGTCATAAATACATAAAGAAAATCAGAATCGTGAAATAAATTATTAGTATTAGTTGGTCCATTTACTACAACTGATACTAAAAGTATATATATGTGAAAAGGAGATATGGGCTTCGCTGTCTGTCAAGTAAGTAATAACTGTATACACTAATATAAAATACAAACAGTAAATTCAAGCAGTAGAAAGTAGCTGGACGAAGCAGGCCTAAGCCTACAACACTAGGACTAGTAGACCATAACACATCACAGAGCTTTTACGTGTTTACTAATGTCAGCTTTCTTCTGTATTTTCTTAATCATCACTGCCCTTTGTCTCCCCTTAAAATTATATTTTCTTCTCAACGTAAATCCTAGTACAAGTATATATATTAATTTATGTATCTCTTGTACAACTTGTTAAGTAAAATTGGCAATGTAAAAATTGAAAAAAGAGCACAACAACAGTGATGTGCATAGTGTTACAAAAAATTACAAAGGACCACGGGAAGAGAAGGCTCTCTCTCTTATGTTAAAAATCACACGTCAAAGATTTTTCTTCTTCAATTATGATACTGATATTGACTTTACTATTGATTTGACTCCTTCCACGTGTCTCGTTATGTTAACTCGAATAGTGAAATAAAAAAGCCTCCTCGAACCTTTGAGATGCCTCCAACGCTTAGCCATAACGATCAGATTTTTGTTTTTAATCTTCTGTTCGCCGTTGAACCAAAAAAAAAAAAAAAAAAAAAAAAAAATTCTTCTGTTCGCCATGTGAGCACGCCTTGCCAGATGTATTAACTGCACCGTTTGCATCTAACTCATATTTATGAGTGTGAAACAAAAACAAATTGGAGTTCTCTTTGCTATTTTTGAGTTGGTGTTGAAAATTCTTTTAATTGATATTTGCCGTAAAAAAAAATTGAATGGAACAGTGAAATGAATAAGTGATAACAATTTGATTTAGAAACTAGTATTCATCTTTCTTTTTAGATTCTAGTCCTTTAAAATTGTGGAATGATGAAATTGTCGACTGTTAATCACGACTTTCACATAATCGTTGATAATAAAATTTTGATTTCACGACTGAAGTTAGTGTTTTTTTTTTTTTTCTTAAGTTCAGAAAAATGTTTTCAAATAAAAAAGATTAGTATGTCACACTAAAATATGAATAAATCCGTACAGTTTAATAGTGGCAAAGACGGCTACGATTCCCTCATATCGATTCTTCTTTAGCATTCTTTCTCTTTTTTGATACTAAGTACTAGTATTTTATAATTTTGGTTAATTAACTTCCACCCATTTATTTTAAAATTGTATCAGGAGAGCGAATGAATCTTTTCAAATTATTATACTATATATAGATTAGCTGTTTTAGCGTGAGGTTGATATTGATATTATTCATGTGTTCTGAAATGTTTAATAAAATAGATTGATATGGTAGTAAATAGCTTATCCTATTATGTATTCCTTTTTTTTTTTTTTGGACAACATCCTATTATGTATTCCAAAAACAGTTTTTATTACATGATTGAAAATATCTTGACTTTGTTCCAATATTTTACGCATGACACAACTACAATTTGCCAACTATTGCAAGAAAACATACCAAATCTTTGGCTTTCAAATCTTCACACAAACCATATGAATCACACTATACTGTCTCCTGATATTTTATACAAAAATGATGGGATTCGATTATTAGAAAATCTCCATAACCCTTACAAAATCAAATTTCATTTTTTTATCATCAAACCATTAAATTTTAGCTAATATTAGCAGATTATAATTTATTTTATTATACTGAATATAAATGTGGCGGTTTTCAAAAAAGTTTAGTAAATAACAAAAGAAAGCAACATAAAAAATCGCTCCACCAGTAAAAAACCATTGACCAGCAATGCAAATACAAATTTAAAACATTTAATTCACCATTAAAGATTGATACCGTATTAATTAGTTTTTAAAAAAATATAAACGATGCAACTAGTAAAATCACATCTATTTAAAGACACTTCCCATGCACAAACACTTCATATCTTCATCATAAACTCTAAACACTCCTCTCTCTCACACTCCCAACAACACACTCTCTCTCTCTCTGCTTCCATAACTCAGCCTGAGATGTCTTCGGAAGCTTACGTTCTGTTCTTTAACAACCTGAACCTTCTCACCGTCGAAGCCTTTGCTTTGATCTCGCTATTCGTAGCGACCGTTGCTTTCTTCCTCTCACCAGGTGGGCTCGCATGGGCCTGGACCGGGTCATCCAAGAACCAGGTTGCGATTCCTGGACCATCTGGTTCTCTTTCCGTCTTCTCCGGCGCTAATCCCCACCGTGCTCTCGCCGCTCTTGCAAAACGCTTCAAGGCCTCTTCGTTGATGGCGTTTTCTGTTGGGTTTTCGCGTTTCGTCATCTCTAGTGAACCGGAGACGGCTAAAGAAATTCTGAACAGCTCTGCTTTTGCGGACCGCCCGGTTAAGGAGTCAGCTTACGAGCTACTGTTCCACCGTGCCATGGGGTTCGCACCGTATGGTGAGTACTGGAGGAATCTTAGGAGAATCTCTTCCACTCATCTTTTCAGTCCGAGGAGAATCGCGAGTTTCGAAGGTGTTAGAGTTGGGATCGGTATGAAGATGGTGAAGAAGATCCAGAGCCTTGTCACGTCGGATGCTTCTGGTGAAGTTGAAGTGAAAAAGGTCGTTCACTTTGGTTCTTTGAATAATGTAATGACGACTGTGTTCGGTGAAAGTTACGATTTTGATGAAGTTAATGGAGTTGGGTGTTTCCTAGAGAGGCTGGTGAGTGAAGGCTATGAGTTGCTTGGGATATTTAACTGGAGCGATCACTTTTGGCTTCTTCGTTCCTTTGACTTCCAAGGAGTGAGGAAGAGGTGTAGAGCTTTGGTCTCTGAAGTCAACACTTTTGTCGGCGGAATAATTGACAAACACAAGATGAAGAAGAGCAACAATCTCAATGGAGAGGACTTCGTTGATGTCTTGCTTGGCTTGCAAAAGGATGAAAAGCTGTCTGATTCTGACATGATTGCTGTTCTTTGGGTAAACTACTTTCACTATTTTTTTTTTCCTTAGGATAAAAGTTTTAATCTTTGAATGTGAGTTTTGTGTCAAAGGATTTAATATTTTGATTTTTTTTTTTTTTTGTTAGGAAATGATTTTTAGAGGGACAGACACTGTTGCGATTCTAGTGGAATGGGTTCTTGCTAGAATGGTTTTGCATCAAGACATCCAGGATAAGCTCTACAAAGAGATAGCTTCTGCTACAAGTAACAACACTAGATCCTTGTCTGACTCCGACATCCCAAAACTGCCGTACCTCCAAGCTATTGTCAAAGAAACCCTAAGGCTCCACCCACCTGGTCCACTCCTCTCATGGGCCCGCCTCGCTATCCACGATGTTCACGTAGGTCCCAACCTTGTCCCTGCTGGAACCGTAGCTATGGTCAACATGTGGTCCATCACACACGACGCCAAAATCTGGACCGACCCTGAAGAGTTTAACCCCGATAGGTTCATTGGTGGTGAGGATGTGAGCATCATGGGCTCTGATCTTCGATTGGCTCCGTTCGGGGCCGGACGTCGCGTTTGCCCTGGTAAAGCAATGGGTCTAGCTACTGTCCATCTTTGGATTGCTCAACTGATTCAGAATTTCGAATGGGTTAAGGGCTCTTGTGATGTTGAGCTCGCTGAGGTTCTCAAGCTGTCTATGGAGATGAAGCAGCCGTTGAAGTGCAAGGCCGTTCCAAGGAATGTTGGTTTCGCTTGATGTATTATCGGTGTCGGGTCCTAAGTTTAATGAACTATGTGGTAGCACTACTAATTAATAATTAATAATAATTAAGGTGGGAAGGAAGTTAGGGTTTTGGCACGTTGGTCGAACTTCTTTAGGGTTTTGGTGTGAGTTTTCTATTTTGCTTTGTCTTGCTTCATGTTATCGTATCCCCTCGGTTTGCTTTTCAATGTTTTCATATCTATAAAATTGATTAGCTAAGTATGCAGTGTGCAACTCTCTTACTTCTTTCCAAAATATCGCGTACTATGTTTTCATTTCTTTGCTTTTTCTCTGTCAAGAGTGCTATATAGTTGATCAATTATGCTTAAACTGTTGGTTAAATCTAAAGGTGCTTAAAAAGTTGAGTTTTGCTTGAAAGGTATCATAGAGGACAATATCACTTGTTTATGTTAGCATGTTGAGCAACGTGATCCGAATTCCTTACATGTGAATAAATCATCGGGCAGTGGAGATTAGACTATCTATTATAATGTACCATATTTTGGATCAGCTACAGTATTTTCTTGTTACACATGCTGATCCATCATTACGAGTACATGATCAAAATTTCCAATCTGAAAGTTGGAAAATTACAAAAAAAATACACCATTTAATATTCATATATGAAAATGACGTTTTACATAAATTTAATGTCTTTTATGCACGATAATTCTACAAATCCTCGTCAAATTATATTAATTCTGACAATACTAGATACTGACATCCACTTTCAAATGGTTTAGTTATTCGGATAGAGTCACTTAAACGGATTCATTAAGTGCCTGATTATACGTTCTAAATGACCGATACATGATTACATATTTAATATTTGTTGTTCACTTAAAAGTTATATATGGGACTGGAACTAATGTTTTGGCATATTTATTGTATACGATTAAATTTGTAATGTTAGGCCTTCAAAATAATTTTGAAACACTTTTTTTGGTGAATTGTCAGGTTAGCAACCACAAGTTGATAAAATACTGAAAATTAAATTTTAAATGTGCTTGAAAATGACGTAGACAACAATATGAGAGATAAAGGAGTCAAGAACAACAATCATAATTCAATATATTCCTCTCTTTTGTTTTTCTGGAAGAATATAGTTTGTCCCATAGGAACTCAACACCCTTAAAAGTTCAAAAATTTTTATTTTTTAACATTATGTACATATGGATTAGATAGAACTTATGCGTCATTTGCATTAAAGATATATTGCAAGATCGTATCCTCGACGTTCCTCTTTTTTGTTTATGAATCTATCCATCGTTAAATTAACTATTCATTTTCCTTTCACCAAAAAAAGTATTCATTAAAAGTACAATTCAGTAATTAACAACTCCAGTGCACTCCTAATTTAATTATATATCGTAGAATAAGAATATGGGAAAAGCACATGAAGAAAATAGAAGGATCATGAATATATCTGTTTTTATAAGATGAATGTGTTTTATTAGGTTATGTATCGCAATTTGAATAAGTTTATTTGTTTGCTAATGTATCCACTATATTATAATTTTTATCGTTTCATTTGCTTGGTAGTTTGTCTACATTTTGATATAGATCTAAAACAACCGAGTTGGAATGTTAGGAGCGGTGACGTGTTCATATTATCTTTCAAATCATTACAAAATTGAAAATTTAGGACTGTTTCTTAGCGTTCAACTTATAACGATTATGTATTATATGACAAAAGGGTGGCTAGGGTTTTTATGCTTTTGGAAAAGAAAAAGATGTTTGCCTTTTATGATAAATAAAAGTGATACACATAATTAGTTCAACATGTTTGGGATATATTGTTGCAGCGGTCTTAAATATATTTCAATTCGATAATGACATTATTCTCTCTCTCTCAAACTAGCGTTACGATCACATGTATAATCAATGGCTGATATCGGACATACAAATGTTCTTATCGAAGGTGCTAAAAACTTCTAACACAACAAAAGGATATATATATACATTTTAGGATTTAACTACCCAACAAATAAAACTTTTCATTAGGCCAAAATAAGTGCAAGTTGCTTTCTTTCCCATCTCTTTCTTTATTTTATTTTTTTCCATATTCCCCTACATCGATTCTTCATATCTCCTTCATTGTAGATATGAATGATCCGTCACAAGCGCATTGGAACCAAAGGATCGATGTAAGAAATATAGAGTATATAAATGCAAAATAAATTATGTGGTCACAAAATATATATATGCTTTCTTACAAGATTCATTAGGTTAGCTAGTATCATCATTTAAACTTTCCCAAGAGAACATGTAATTTATATTATCACTTCAAAGCGTTCTAATTTATCTACGAAAATAAATCACCCTATATGTGAGCATTTAGTAAATGAAAGGGTTTTTTTCCAACGTTAAAAAGTAAATTCAACACTCACTAGTCTGTTTTTTGAAGTCTTCATTCATTCCAACTATCATGATAGTATTATAAAATTGAATATTTAAGAGCCCTCTTGGATAATTTCTGCCTCTCATTGGGCAAGAGAATTGGATCCTTCGTCTTAGGGTTGTAGACACTAATTAATTAGATCATTACTGGAGTATTTTTTTTTTGCTTTTGATGATCTTCAAGTGGCTCAATTAATGATTGCGATTCTTTTCTAAAAGCCGAATTTAGATGCTTTTGTTAAAGCCAAATATTCACTTGCAACTTATAACAATCGTGATTTTACCAATTTTTAATACGTCAAAGCCCAAAAAGGCTATGTATTTTCTGCGCCACTCATTACTCAATAGCACTCCCAAGAATATGAAAAAGTTGTATACACTACATATAAATGGCCAAGTACGTAATTAGAAATGAACAATTAATTATGCCTTGATTATTTTACGAACTATTTTCGAAAATAGATTTGGCTTACTTATCATCAGACGCATCCCTCTATATAGTTCAACAAAAATGTGTATTCTCGTTGCAAAACTTTAAATTGTACACAATAAAATAAAACGAAGTTGGTAGTGTACATGAGTGTATGTTATTTTTACTCTAAAAGGTTAAAGGTTACCTAATTTAAATGATTTTTTAGTTACACGAAAATAATTATTTACTGTACAGAATAATAATACTGATACTTCATATCTACAATATATAATTCAAACTTTGCTTTGCAGCTTAAGTACTAGTATGAGAAGTGTATTTTGTGTTGTTGTTACAATTAAAAATGAATTAGGTCCTCTTATGTTTTCACCTTTTCTTTCAATTCCTCAATCATTTGTAATTTTTAATTTTGCAAGGAAAATTTTAAGTTGTAACAAACATTTCCAACTTCCAATGAATGTACTATTTTACAAAATATTTATTATAGAATTTGCTAGGACGCTAATGGGCTCTCTTTTGAAAGCTTAGGCCTTCAACAAGGAGCGATCCATATGCCACTGCCGATAAAGAACTAAATAAACTTTCATTAACCAAAAAAAGAAGAAAAAAGTAAAAAACTACATAACACTCCACAAAAACATGGCAATTGCTTTGGGATTTTTTAAGGGATCTGGCATTCATGTGCATCTCGCACAATCACCAACTTGAAAAAAAAGAGTAGTTTATGGTCCTAAACTTGTAGCAAACTAGTGTTAGGCCTCAATTAATGTGTCTATAGACCCACTAAAGAATATGATTGATCCACCAAAATAAAATTTATAAACTTCTCTAGAATGATAGCTCTAGTTTCACCTGCTATAGCCAAGAACCTAGTATTACTAAACGTATATAATTTGTTGGATTAAAATAGCTATTAAGGTCACTATCATGACCTCAATGGTTTAGGTGTGGATCATTTATAAATTCCAAAATTGTTAAACAAGCTTTGCTTGAGAATACCGAAGAGGTGGTTATTCAAGGATTTAAATTGAATCAACATTCTTGTTTGATGCAAACAATAAATTTAAAAGCTGCTGCGGGGTTTCTTAAATATGAACAACTTAATCGAATATATGTTTTCTCATATATGTCTAATGTTTTTTAATCTATCTTTTAAGTACCATATGTTTTTTTTGGTTGATTTGTTTCTGGTTCTAAGGTTTGAGTCTTTGCGGAAAACCATAGAGACATGAAATTTAGACATAATTACAATCAATAGACTACTGGGTCCATATATTATTACCTATCTTTTGGGTAAAAAGATACTGTCATTTTTTTTGGATCCATATACTTTCTTTTAGTACTACATATCATGTTCTGATAGTCTTACTTATTATCTGAAAGATAATCATTACAGTTTTTTTTCAATTCAATTTGGAAAAGCTAATGTAAGAAGGGAGTCATGTGTCCCACAACTTGGGAGTTTGTCTGGTCTCTTTACCTGTCAGGGAAGCAATGCGGTGTTGTTTCCATGTGCAAACAATTTTCTATCCATATTTTACAATCATTGTACTATATTTTTTCTGTTTTCTATTTTATTTTTTTCCTTAAATTTTGTTATTTTCCCTATTTTTATTTAGTATAATACTAAAACGTAATGATTCATCTTCAATAATTAGTTATGCAATTATCTAGTAATATACTTAGTTAAACACTTCAAAATTCTAGTCCATCGGTTTAGTACAGAGTAACAGAGATATCACATATCAGACACATGTTGATACAGAGACACCATGATTCATTTAGGTATATGCGTGTGTATTATCACGACGGGATGGTGACAATAAAGTATGTATTTTTCGCAAAGATATGATCTTGCTGGTACTAGTCTCCATCTATCTCAATATTGAGTGGTTCCTTCACATTTTTTTCCAAACCCTACACACACATTATTGGATGGTTTCTCCTCTTTGAGAATGAACGAATATGAATGCCATACTTGGTAACATGGATGGATATGTAATAAGACAAAAGAATCGTCGCGTGGGCTTCTTCGCGATAATCTTCCTCAAAATTTCTAAGAAGATTTTCTTACACGTGTGTGATACCTTCATGAAAGACGATTAGGGATCCCTCATGCAAGAACCTCTCATTATTTGGACCTCCAAGAATTATAAACTTAGAAACCACGGTATAAATAACATATAGTAAGTTGTTGATTATCCCTTAATTCGACTCATAACTAGATTTTATACATCTTACTTGTTCCAAATTTTCCTACTGGTAGCTTGGTGCCGTTTGGAGAATGATGACACGCGATGTCATCCTATAGGCATCATAAATGGCCTTACCCACTAAAATGCAATCCGTTATAGCTTCGAAAAATATAATAGGATGTTAATTTATGCTGGTATATAAAGCGTTATTGGGCCTCTTTGATGTAGTTCATATTAGTGGTTCACTAAATACGATTAAATTATTAATATATAAGGTTTTACTTTGATAAATATGGCCTTTTATTGTCAACATATAAAAAGTGATTGAGGTTCACAATCACAAAAAGACATGAAAAAAAAGAGATTAAAAATAGAAGATAATGTAGTTTAAGAAGTATAGTTGATCTGGATGAACTTTACATTTCCACCAAAACATTTATGTATTATATATATAATTACATCATATTAAAATCAAACTATTTAACATTAACATGTGTTTCTCTTGTTTGTTTACTTGTAAATAGAAAATGGAATAGTGTGAAAAAAACAAAAGATACGTGTGTGACCTAAACAAACATTACTGGTGATTTTTGGGTCATTCGTGATACAATTCCTAAAATGTTGTAAAATCCAATATTGACCCGAAAGATATTACCCATTTACCCTTATCATCATATTTATTCGCATTAATATATCATAGTGCCTAAGATTCCTGAAAAGTGGGGCATATATGGTAAGTGTTCATGTGTCAAATTTGTGGACCTTTCGATATGCCATAATTTTTATTTTATTTTATCATTAATTTATTTTTATCTGTATAAAACTTAGGCTTATAGATAATAGTATTGATGAAATTAAGAAAAATTAAGCCACTCACAAATTTGAAAATTAAAGAAATTAATTATAGAAAAGGANCTCTCCAAGGTTAGCTGTTTTGGATTGGTTCTTGATAACTTCTAGGTGGAAGAATTCGTGTGGCTAGCTGCTTTTCTTGAATCTGCAACCTATTGACTTTTCTTGCTCCAATCTTGGCTTGTTTGAGAAAAAAAAAACTAATCCAGTCATGGTTCCGGTCAATGCAGCTTTGTGTGTGGTTTTTGTCTTGTTATAAAGTTGACTTTTGTTTGTTCTGAGAGTTGCAACTTTAANCTAATCTTCATCTCAAACCTTAAATTCTTCTAAATACCACCAAACCAAAATCCTCTTAAACAACCCTACCGAGCTTCTTCTCCTATAACTTGATTTTATCAAAGAAAAATTTGCAGGTACTTCTTCGATTTTATCCTTCTTAAGTTTGTTTTTTCACTTTTGTTTGTTTGTGTGTTTTACTTTTATCACGATATGCACGTCGAAACCCAGAAGGTAAAAATCTCTTAATTTCTTATAATTCTTCTTCTCTCCCAAGAGGCGTTTTCGTTATTAATTTATATAAAGGCAGATTTATTTGGAAGTCCTTTGTTTACACACAAACCAAATATATAAATAACATTGTTGCATATCTATCTATATGAATGTATGTAGACATGACCTATGTATTGATGGTGCAATTATATATATAATCATTATCATCTGGTGCTTTTGTAAAATCTATCTATCATTATTAACCTGTTGTTTCACTCATATCATCTCTCTTACCTTTCTCTTTAACTCCTTTGTAAGAAAGAATCCTCTCTTCCCTCGATTTGGTTTGGTTATATTATTTTATTTTGTATTTGCTGTCTTCTGAATATTTCAAATGCTGATTTTTGGATTTTTAGTCAAATTCGAATTGTTGAGAGTCAGAGCTTTTTGATCTTATCTCTGTTTCCTTAAAATGTGAATGTTATACTTCTTACAATCCAAAGCTGATCTCTTTCTTCTCTTAAAGCTTTAAATTCTTGAATCCCATTTTTGTTTTTCATGTAGAGTTGCTAAAAAAAAAAAAAAACAGAGGAAGCAAAATGGCACTTACTTGGACTCATAAAGACAGAGGAGAAATTAGGGTTCATGAGAATTTGCAGGAACTAAGCATAGACTTGGTAGATTATATAGCTGAGGTATCAGAAGCATCAATTAAAGAGCATGGTGCTTTCTGCATTGTGTTGTCAGGAGGCTCTCTCATTAGTCTGATGGGGTAAATATACAATTTTTACCATTTAAAAGTTTTGGAGATTTTATTTTCAGTCTCTTTGATTGATCTTTTAATGAGTTACTCAACAGAAAATTGATCGAGCCACCTTACGACAAGATTATAGATTGGGCGAAATGGTATGTCTTTTGGGCGGATGAGCGCGTAGTAGCTAAGAGTCATGACGATAGCAACTACAAACTCGCCAAGGACAATCTCCTCTCCAAGGTTAGCTGTTTTGGATTGGTTCTTGATAACTTCTAGGTGGAAGAATTCGTGTGGCTAGCTGCTTTTCTTGAATCTGCAACCTATTGACTTTTCTTGCTCCAATCTTGGCTTGTTTGAGAAAAAAAAAACTAATCCAGTCATGGTTCCGGTCAATGCAGCTTTGTGTGTGGTTTTTGTCTTGTTATAAAGTTGACTTTTGTTTGTTCTGAGAGTTGCAACTTTAATTTTTTTCAGGTCAATGTGTTTCCGAGACATATATGTTCGATTAACGACACAGTTTCGGCGGAGGAAGCTGCAGCAGAGTATGAGTTCGCCATCAGGCAGATGGTGAGAACAAGAACTGTGGCTGCATCTGATAACAGTGACTGTCCCAAGTTTGATCTGATCTTGCTTGGGATGGGATCGGATGGGCATGTAGCCTCGCTCTTCCCAAACCACCCAGCACTTTTGGTGAAGGATGATTGGGTCACGTTCCTAACTGACTCTCCTAAACCGCCACCGGAGAGAATCACATTCACTTTACCCGTCATTAACTCAGCTGCTAGAGTTGTTGTAGTAGCCACCGGCGAATCCAAAGCCAATGCTATCCACTTAGCTATCGATGATTTGCCCAAACAAGAGAGCTCTTTGTCCCTGCCTGCAAGGCTAGTCCACCCAAGCAATGGGAATCTGATCTGGTTTATGGATAAACCAGCGGGGTCTAAACTTGACAAGGTTTAAATTTTCCGAGTAGGACTTAGATATTGTTCTTTGTTCCAAAAGCGAATGGTTCTTTTTTTATCAGTGATGACCCTTTTTGTATGAAGAGCATCCGGTTTAAAAACATGTTTTTTTTTTCAACTTTTCTAACCAAGCAAGTTTCTCCGAACTACAAAATCTATTAACTATAACAATAACATGTTCAGCAACTTCAAGAAACAATCTTAACCTCAAAACTCTATGAGGTGATAGTGTGACACACATCTTATCCTACAAGAGCAAGGTTCATTACAGAATCCGGTAATGCTTACTTTCATTTAGGCATTGCCATTGTTAAGAGCATCAGCCTCGACTCTAGCCATAGGATCATCTTTGGTTTCTGTATCCTCTTCCATCTCACCTTCTCGGTCTTGTGCCAATTTCTTCCTGTGAAGTTCCTCAGCAGTCTCCATGGCAGCCTTGTTCTCTGCTTGCATCTTCAGCATTTCCTTCTCCTGTTGCTGCCTCTCAAACCATGTGTCTGCATCTGCCCAAACTGAAAGAAAACAAAACCAAAGAAGACACAATTGTTAACAATGACAATCAAGAAGCAAACAAATTAATCATAGACATGAGGCTCACTGACTTCTTAACATCAACGAGACAATTAGAGTCTACAAAAACACTAATTTCCAAACCCTAATTTTTCCAACAAGTTCCCCAATTACAAAAACCATCAACGAACACAAATCAAAATCACCAATAGCTCAAGTTAAGCAAAACTCTAGGGAAAAATCTAAGAACCAATTGGTAAAGCTAATTGCAGAATCAATAAATCACAAGAACGCGAAATTTTAAACCCTAATTTCAACAATTCCAGACTCATTCACAAAACCCCAAAATCAAAATCATTAATAGCTCAAGTTAACCAAAACTCTAGGGCAAAATCAATTAGAGAGAAAGAGTAAAAGAGAAACATACGTGGATGTGCAGCCCAACCCTGTTCACCACCCTTGATTTTCTCAGGGAGAGCATAATTAACAGTGAGAACACGACCGTAGAGTTCAGCTCCATCCATATTATCCATAGCAGCAGAAGCGTCTTCTCTCTCGAGAAAAGTAACGAACCCGAAGGATCTATGTTTCTGATTCGCTTGATCCAAAGGAGTCTTCACGTCTTTGATATCGCCGAAAGGTATAAACGCAGCGTGAAGAATCGATTCGTTAACCTCATCAGCTAAACCTCCTACATACAACGTGTTCTTCTGCATCGCTTGCTGCTGTTGAACTGCCGCCGCCATTGTTCCTACACCTCTCTCTTTCTCCGATTCAAACCTTCACAGAGCAATTGGAACAAAGGAGAAGGCGATATCGATTTTTTTTTTTTTTTTTTCGTTCCTCTTTTCTCTGATATAAACGGGCTTTTTGGCGGTTCGGCCCATTAATATATCTATATATAAAGCCTTACATTCTATTGACCTTTTTTTGGCCCCACTTCTTGCTTGTTTGTGGAGAAATCTAACGAGGATCTTATAACTAATCCAATAATGGTCTTGGTCAATACAGCTTTGTTGTGTTTTGTTTGAGTTATAAATGTTGACTTTGTTCTGAGAGTTGCAAACTTAACTTGTTTTGACATTTTGTCAGACCGTGAGAGAAACTGAAAAAGGATTGCACATTATTCTTGTTAATTTCTGTCTCTTCTCGGCCTCGCATATGTTGTAAGGATTATATTAGACAACATTGATAGCAAAAAAATACGGGGGACATAAGTTTATAGTTTATACTTTATATTAGTCTCGTATGATATATACATTTTCTTTTCGTTTTCCATATAATTATTATTTTTTATTGATTCTCTCGTAGCTGTGGCCCACCATGATGCTAATTTTTGTTGTTGTTTATGGCACTGCAACAAATAATTTGCAAAGAGAAAAACAACATTAGTATCAAAAACTCAAAATAACAAGCTTTTGCACAAGTGGTAAAAAAGAATCCACTTACTGTAATGAGATGTCAAAAATCCTTATTCCCTGTTTTGGTTCCATCACAAGATTTTAAATTCTTTACCTCTGCTTCTTTTTCCTTCATAAAAGTCTCCACCTCGAAACTCAACGTTCCCCCTTTCGAAAAGGGCTCCATCTCAGCTTGTACGGTTGTGGAAGGTGAGCCTGATGTATTGGTAACTCTACAAGAAAGATGCTACTTTTTTTTTTTTTTTTACGGAAACAATTAATTTGCACACAAAAAAGAACAACGTTAGTATCAAAAACCACAACATAGCCCAAAAATGTACATTTTTGGTGCTCCAAACATACCCAAAAAGTATCCAATCATACACAAAAACATTCACTCATATGTATCGATCTGCATGGGAAGTTCCCTAAAATCGATGGAAAACCTCTTTTTCACCTGTTCAACATTTGAAAAATCGCTACCTTTAGATATCCAAACTCAATATTAATGGATTTGAAATTTATCATTTTATAATAATAATAAATTATGTTATAAATATTTAATAAATATATATTTTGATAATATTTAATATAATTTAAGATTTGAAGTCGAAAAATAAACCAAACTTTGAAAGTATTATTTCCAATAATTTATAATTATATTAAATTACATAGGTTAGATATATATTAATTTATTAATTAGAAAATACAGAGTTGCAAATATAAAATTCACTATTAATTTATAATATATTTTTAAATTTACTTCTCTGTCGAACCATATTACACAAATGTAAACATTATTAGTCGCATTTACTAAGTTGACTAAACATTTTTTCAATTAAGATATTCAATAAAAAAATAAGTAGGAATTAAATTTGTTAAAAGTCAAACTGGAAAAAGAGAAATAAAACAGAAATTAAGGATATATATATTTTTTAACGCTTCCATGAAGTATATAGTTTTAATTCGTTTTAAAAAAAATAGAATATAGAAAAAGGAAGAGACTAAAACAAAATAACAAATACAAAAAGAAAAGGAAAAGATAGTAGAAACAAAAAAGAATTGTACTCGTGACCTATGATGACACATAGGGTATATTCTATTGCCGACTGAACTAGCAGATTTAATCAGCTAGTGTTACTAACTAATCTATAACAACAAGTATAGAGCACGTGCCCAACCTACTCTTAAGGTAGATCCGCCTCTATCACCTTGCAACCAATGAATAAATCTTATGATTTTGTCTTCAAACCCATCCCCGGCGGAGATTCTGTTTATTATTTCCAAAGTTTGTTTTCTGCCTATTAGTAATGTGCCTCCTTTTTTTTGTCAAGCAGCATAATTCTTCTTGATATCAGCTCAAAATGTTCTGAATGGTGAAGTTTTTGGATATTATGAATAAATTAGTAAAGAATCGAATCACGTCCACATAGAAAGCTCACGAAGAAAGTAGTAAAGAAAGTAATCGAGAGTTAACTCATCATTGTTTGTAATAATAATTTAACAAGCATGCACATCATAACGCCCACATAGAAGCTTCGCGTTTAGTATATCAACTGCTTGGAATGTTCCTCCTCCAATACTCCTCTGTATCAACCCAAGGAAGAAAACAAAATTAAAACTCATTACTCCATTATGATTTTGAACCAGATTATGACATTTATCCTTACCTTGTAAAAGTTGACGGCGACATAATTGGCCCATCGGTCCCCTGCGGCTAAGTAACATGTCTTAATCATATCGACAAGTTGTTCAGAGTTATCCTCACAAGTCAAGATCTTAATCGGAACTGTCTTGAAATGGTTTACCAAAACCAAAGCTTTGGTTTTGTCGGTTAAAAGTGCAGATTCTCCTCTATTGCTACATTCATATGGTATAGCTCCATCGTTCCCATCTGACAATTAATAATACCACACTGGGGTTAATCGGTTATCTCGAAACCAACTAAACTTAAACCAGAAAATTGGTAACTTCATTCATCATCAAGCACTCACATTGGTTTTCCACTACGTAATTCCACTGGTAAGCTATTCCTTCGGTTTTTTGCTTCGATTCAGCTGAAGTGAAAACGATTAACCGTTGGTTATTGGCGACCATATCCTTAACCAACGGCCAATCTCGGCCACCCAAAGGCATAATTTTAACTGGAAACCAAAATTTCTTTAAACCAGAATCAGTAAACACTTTGGTTAACCCGTTTGGTGATTTGACGTAATCCTCCAAAAACAATGTCACGATCTCCAATGGATTCGCTGTCAAGAATGCGAATATCTCCTTGAATGTGTCTATCGCCCGATTCTATAAAGTGACATAACAAAACTAATCATTTACACCAAAACATTGCATGTTCGGATATATTTTTTCTTCCAACAAAAGACAAAACTGAAAGCTCCAATTGTTACAAAAGCAAGTATGAAGATTGAACTTACAAACTTGGTAATCTCAAAGCATTTTTCGTCAAACGAATGACACAACCATACATCTCCTTGGTAATCGTACGTATCTAACATCAATGCTCGAACACCACTCTGAACAAACAAAAAAAGGTAACATAACATTCAAATAGTTTAAGAAGAAAAGCATACATTGTTTAGTTAGTATTTGATTTAATAAAACGCACGTTGAGTTGTTGAACTATAGTATCTTCTTGGGTCGCCACATGAAGCAGTTTCCCTTCAATGGCAAATGAATTGTGGGTTGTCAAAAATGCATATTTATTAAACGGCATCGAATTGTTCTGTTACCAAAAATAAAATAAATCATTAATGCTTCATGCATGATACTTTTGATAAAAATAATAAATTAATAATCATGATTTTTTTTTAAAACTATATCGTAAATTCAATATTTTTTTTTTTAATTACTTACCCCAACGGAGAATGGATTTGTGATATTTGATCTAACGCATCTTGCATCCTCGATACCGCATTTATAACAACCAAGTCCAACATTGCAGTCTTCGTCCGACGAGCATTGATCGCCGAGCTAAATTGTAACATAGTAAATGACAATATCCGTAAATATCACCAAAAATGTGAATAAATTTACGACTAGAGGAAATTATGATGAATAATGATGAATATCCCAGAATTTTTTACAATTCTCATGACAGCTTAGGATCTCAAGATTGATCTGAATTTGGCTGTAGGAATGATAATTATTTTAAGAAAATTGAAAAGTAAATAACATTTTTCATGCCTTACCTCCAAACTGGAAGAAACAAAAGAGATTGCTGCGGGATGAAACATAACCAAGATTGTGACAACAAAGAAGAATTTGAAACTGGCCATTGTTACTGACTTGTTGCTCTGACGGTCTGACCAAGAGATCGATCTTTCGTAGAAAAACGTTGGTATAACTTTGACAAAAGAACTGATTGAATCTACTTATTTGAATCCTGTACATCTTGCAAGTGTACCAAACAGCTTCTAGTTCTACATCAACCTGCGAGTCAAATAAGGGATCGTGTATTACAGATATTAACCACCTACCTACTTAATTCATCCTCAACAACCTTATTTGGATCGTGTAGTACGGATATTAGCTACCTACCATATC
Source organism: Camelina sativa (assembly GCF_000633955.1). Taxonomy (NCBI): domain Eukaryota; kingdom Viridiplantae; phylum Streptophyta; class Magnoliopsida; order Brassicales; family Brassicaceae; genus Camelina; species Camelina sativa. Next base: position 6,295,109 of record NC_025701.1, on the reverse strand, counting down.
TGTACACACCTTCTCAGAGCAATTGGAACCAAAAAAAAAGGAGAAGACGATATCGATTTTTTCATATAAACGGGCCTTTTTTGGCGGTTCGGCCCATTAACATATCTATATAAAGCCTTCGAGATCCTTGAAATCTACCCTACAATCTATTGACTTTTTCTCCCCAAATCCATGCTTGTTTGTGAAGAAATCTAATGAGACAAGACAAGACAATGCTGAAAAGAAAACGCTCGAGCTCGATCTCGAGTTTTGTATTAAAAAGACATCGTCGCTCTAGTGTGGAATTGCTACCACACGATGTTGTAGAGCTCATCCTCGAGAGACTTCCTGTGAAGTCTCTGCTGAGATTCAAGTCATTATCCAAGCAGTGGAAGTCCACAATCGAATCCAACCGTTTCAAGAAACGACAGTTTATCTGTGGTAAGCAATCACGAGGTCCAGATGTGCTTCCCTTCAAGATGGTGAAGCTCCAAGGAGATTTGTGTTTGGGTCGTCAGTAGTCTCTACGGTCAAGTTCCCTGCTATTTCCTGTGCGGTTTGCTATGGTAGTTGTGACGGCCTCGTATGTGTCCATGATGTCTGGGATCCGGTTGTTGTAATCAACCCTGCCACTAGATGGCAACAAAGTTTAAATCGTTGCGGCTTTGAACTGCTCAAGATGGATAGGGGCAAGAAAAGAGATTTGTCATTCCCATTTCATAAGCTTGGATTGGGTAAAGACAAAGTCACGGGCACATACAAGCCCGTTTGGTTATATAATTCATCTGAATTTGGCCTAGACAACGTTACTACTTGTGAAGTTTTCGACTTTCACACCAACGCTTGGAGGTACCTTACCCCTTCTTCTCCTCTTCGGGTGACTTCTTGCCATAAAGCCGTCTATTTGGATGGGTCACTTTATTGGTATACCGCCTGTGAAGAAACCAAAGTGCTATCTCTCGATCTTCACACGGAAACTTTTCATGTCATCTCTAAAACTCCCTTTCCCCATATATCTGTCCAAGACAACTACACCATGTGCGTCCTCGACAACCGCTTGTGTGTATCTGAGAAGAACTGTGCCCAGCCAAGTCATATGGTCGCTTGACTCTTCGGGCGGCAACATGACATGGAAGCAATTGTGTTCCATAGATCTCACCAAAACTTTTTCTTGGTTGGGGGAACCCAAGTTCGCACTCATACCGATTGCAATTCTGGACAAGAATAAGCTAATACTTCATGGTCGTGAGCACTTGCAAGCAATGGTCATACATGATCTCCATACCAAATCTTATGATTTTGTCTTCAAGCCTACCACCGTCGGAGAATCTGTTTATTATTACCAAAGTTTATTCTCTGCTCTACCAAATTAATTTCTTTGTACCAACTTGTTTGTAACCATTGTAAGTTTAACAATTAATACTGCATTTTAATTTAATAAAGATGGTTTTATTCAGTTTTCTTGTTTTCCAAGGCTTCTTATTATATTCAGTTTTCTTGTGTCTTGTTGTTGATGCTTGAGTAAGTTACCAGTCCTGCCTTGTCCCTATCTCCTCTTGAAAACTTGAGAGCTTATGAATATGAAAGTAGGTTCAGGATCATAAGGCATTTCTCTGATTTCTGTATGCAATGTTGACATGCAGAACGAATCAGAGTGATAACGTTGACATGCAGAGTGGTAATCACATGATAACCACAACCATGGTCACCTTGGTCTCCATCTGCCTCGTGATTACAATGGCGTCTATGTTGGTGGTGTGCAGTTATATTGTTTGGTGCTTTGTTCAATCTGTCGTTAACGTGTTTCAATCAAATCATCTCTCTCTTTTACTTCTCTGTGACAATCCCATCCTCCCTCTTTTTTCCTCAGGTTTTATTTGAATTCTACTTTGATCCTTGCTTGAAACGTTTCATGTTTCTGTTATAATCTCTGTTCCTCTGACTTCTTGTTGGGTTTTGTTTTTTTTTAGTTCCAAGATCCTCTTGCCTTTATCATGTATTATTTACCTGCTTTCTGTATCCAAAATGCTGAGTTTTTGGATTTGCAATTTATTGGAATCAGGATAATGATTTTACAATTTTACCAAAACGGTTTCAAGGTCCCATTTTCAGTCATCTCAACCGATCAACTCAAAACGTTCTGAATCGTCAAAGTTTTTGGACATTACAAGAAATTAGTAAAGCATGGAATCACGTACACAATAGAAAGCTCACGAAGAAAGTAGTCAAGAAAGTAATCAAGAACTAAATAAATTAACAAGCATGCACATCATCACGTCCACATAGAAGCTCTCCATTTAGTTTATCAACTGCTCGAAATGTTCCTCCTCCACTACTCCTCTGTTTCAACCCAAAGGAAAAAAAAAA
>NC_025701.1:6239349-6292463 GCF_000633955.1 Camelina sativa | reverse complement strand
AATAAATTAACAAGCATGCACATCATCACGTCCACATAGAAGCTCTCCATTTAGTTTATCAACTGCTCGAAATGTTCCTCCTCCACTACTCCTCTGTTTCAACCCAAAGGAAATAAAAAATAAAAAAAAAATTCATTACTTAGTTATGTTTTTGAACCATATATATTAATATATACTTACGTTGTAAAAGTATAATCTTACCTTGTAAAAGTTGACGGCGACATAATTGGCCCATCGGTTCCCTGCGGCTAAGTAACATGTCTTAATCATATCGACAAGTTGTTCAGAGTTATCCTCACAAGTCAAGATCTTAACCGGAACTGTCTTGAAATGGTTTACCAAAACCAAAGCTTTATTTTTGTCGGTTAACAGTGCAGATTCTCCTCTATTGCTACACTCATCTCGTTTAACTCCATCGTCCCCATCTGACAATTAAATAACCACACTAGGATTAATCGGTTTATCTCTAAACAAACTAAAATTAAACCGGAAATTTGGTATCTTCAATAATCACACTCACATTGGTTTTCCACTACGTAGTTCCACTGGTAAGCTATTCCTTCAGTGTTTTGTTTCGATTTAGCTGAAGTGAAGACGATTAACCGTTGGTTATTGGCGACCATATCCTTAACCAACGGCCAATCTCGACCACCCAAAGGCATATTTTCAACCGGAAACCAAAATTTCTTTAAACCGGAATCGGTAAACACTTTGGTTAACCCGTTTGGCGATTTGACGTAATCCTCCAAGAACAATGTCACGATCTCCAATGGATTTGCTGTCAAGAATGTGAATATCTCCTTGAATGTGTCTATCGCCCGATTCTATAAAGTGACATAACAAAACAAATCAGTTACACCAAAAAAATTGCATGTTCGGATATTTTCTTTCCTCCAATACAAAACTTAAAGCTCCAATTGTTACAAAAGCAAATATAGAGATTGAACTTACAAACTTGGTATACTCAAAGCATTTTTCGTCAAACGAATGGCACAACCATACATCTCCTTGGTAATCGTATGTATCTAACATCAATGCTCGAACACCACTCTGAACAAACAAAAAAAAAAAGTAACATAACATTCAAATAGTTTAAGAAAAACATACATTGTTTAGTTAGTATTTGATTTAATAAAAAACGCACGTTGAGTTGTTGAACTATAGTATCTTCTTGGGCCGCCACATGAAACGGTTTTCCTTCAATGGCAAATGAATTGTGGGTCGTCAAAAATGCATATTTATTAAACGGCATCGAGTTGTTCTGTTACCAAAAAAAAAAAAAAACATTAATGCTTCATGATACGTTTAATAAAACGATACAGTATATCTTAAATTCAATATATATGTTTTTAAATTATTTACCACAACGGAGAATGGATCTGTGATATTTGATCTAACGCATCTTGCAACATTGATACCGCATTTATAACAACCAAGTCCAACATTGCAGTCTTCGTCCGACGAGCATTTATCGCCGAGCTAAATTGATGTAAAACCTTAAATATTGTAACATAAAATGACAATATCCCTAAATATCACTAAAAATATGAATAGATTTTCAATTAGAGGAAATTATGATGAATATCGCAGATTTTTTTTAGAATTCGCATGACATCTTAGGATCTCAAGATTGATCTGAATTTGGCTGTAGAAATGATAATTATTTTAAGAAAATTGAAAAGTAAATAACATTTTTCATGCCTTACCTCCAAACTGGAAGAAACAAAAGAGATTGCTGCGGGATGAAACATAACCAAGATTGTGACAACAAAGAAGAATTTGAAACTGGCCATTGTTACTGACTTGTTGCTCTGACGGTCTGACCAAGAGATCGATCTTTCGTAGAAAAACGTTGGTATAACTTTGACAAAAGAACTGATTGAATCTACTTATTCAAAAAATTTAAAATACCTTTCCTTAAGGGTTAATAATTTTTCTTTTTTTTGGGCAACCTCCTAAATGGTAATTAATATCGTATTCTGAATTGGAAATCAAAATACTATGGTCACACATAGAAGGAAATAAACCATATTTAACTAGATTTAAAAAAATCAAATTCAATGTAATGCAAATCTTTGATGTGATGCAAGAAAAAAGTATAATAATTAAATCATATACATTACAACTTCTATAAATTAATACTCTATAAATTAATAAATACTATAAATTAATAAATTTTGCTGGTTCCAAATCGGGCCAGTGTAAAATATAGCAAAATTTTATACCATAATAAAATAATAATTATTTTGAAATTATCTTGTAAAATATGATCCTAATAATCATAAATTATAAATATATATATATATATGCTGATATAGTAATGTATGCTTTAAAATTTTGAATTTTTTCCAAGACCTCATATCTATAAAACAATTGTTATTTTGTATTTCCAACTATAGTAATATAAAATACTCTATAACATGTACTATAAATTAATAAATTTTGCTAGTTCCAAATCGGGTCAGTGTAAAATATAGCAAAATTCTATACCATAATAAAATAATAATTATTTTGAAATTATCTTGTAAAATATGATCCTAATAATATATATATATATATATATATATATATATATAAATGCTGATATAGTAATGTATGCTTTAAAATTTTGAATTTTTTCCAAGACCTCATATCTATAAAACAATTGTTATTTTATATTTCCAACTATAGTGATATAAAATACTCTATAACATGTCATAAAATATTTATTTTAAAAATTCATTTTTTTTTAATATCTAGATATGCATCATTTTATTTTGATAGTTTTGTAGACTATTAAAATACGACAATTGATATTATCCATAAATTTAAGTTTATGTATGTCATGTGTATAAGTGATATTGTTTATAGTATTTATTATTTATGACTAATAATATTTTCTAAATATTACAAATTCAATTCTAAAACAAGAAAATTTATAACATCCAAAAGTCTAATATTCTTTTGCTAAAATTGTCTCAAATAACAATTTTTAAGAATTTAAACAATTAAAATTGATATCTATAAATTTATAGATAAATTAATATCAATATAAATTAATAAAATGTCATGGTACCAACATTATTAATTTATAGAGGTTTTTACTGTAGTATAGGTTTTGGTCCTGAATTAAAGTAGTATGAGTTTTAGCTATAAATGTTAAATACATTAATTCGTACGGATTATTTAGTTTTATTAAGGATAACATTACAGGCAAAAAATTTACTAAGGATACAAATACTAATATATATAGTGGTGATTATTTACGAAAAATAAGGATGGAAAAATCGTAAATAAATAGAATCATTTATTACATCTATGTTTATTAAAAATGACATGAAATTCACTAAGACCATCTCCAGTGCATATCTCTATTTTTCTCTCTAAAATAGAGTAACTAAAAAATAGAGCATTGTTTTCCTCCAATGTATTACTCTATTTTCAACTCTAAAATAGAGTTAGTGTAAAAAAATAGAGGTAAAAATAGAGTTGCTCTATATATAGAGTAATCCTATCATTTTTTCTATTTTAAAGCAAAATATAGAGTATGATTGGAGCAAATGTTGCTTTATAATAGAGATTTGACTCTAAAATAGAGTACCATTGGAGATGCCCTAAGGTAGTCAAATTACATCTACTACTAAATGGTTTTTTTTTCGGTTAATTTCTTAATTGTATAAACTTAAATTAATTTTTTTTTGACAACTTTAAATCTGAAAGATAATCAAAAATCTTATCGAGGACAAAACACATCCATACGTTTCATTCTTCAACTTTTCTGTCAACATGCTCTAAAGCTGCGTTTATTTCATAACAAGTGCTTTTTACAACATGCTCTGACAACTTTTAGGAATATAAGAAACTGTTACGACTACTAATTGCGTATTAGCAGTTGGGATTGGGGAATGAAGATATATGATTTGGGGAGGCGGCCCATCAGCTTTTGTTCACCATATAGAAATTGCATGGTAGGGTGACAAGATGATTGTTAGGGTTTCAGTCTTTCAGAAAACGGAGTTGTTGATGCAGTTGAGTTGTTAGGGTTTTAAGAATAGAGTTGCAACTTCTCTGCTGTGTTAAATGTTGACTATTAGTAGATTCCCAATTGACTTAAGTTTCAAAATAAGATATCCCACGAGTGCTTCCACCCAAATTCACCCTACAAAGTACAAACAAAATAAAAAACTTTCAATCGATTAAATAACATAATAGGCGGTGTAAATTTAATTATCTGTCATATTTTAGAATAAAGTTGTAATATATCGATTAATAATATAACTATTTTTCCGGACCGTTGTTAATTAATTAAGGTTTGATTTAGCAAAATCTAACTCAAAAAGATCAGATTCAGAACTTGAATCACTCTCGTATCCACCATTAGTATCATTCTCATCTCCTGCATTTGGATCTTTACACTCAACCCTTTCGACTGAACAGAGGCTCTCATAAAGCCTTACGTTTAGCTTCTGATCACTCTTCTTTAAATATTTCACGTGTTTCTCATCGAAGCTTCTCCTACGCGCGTTTAAACGCCACACGCCAGAACCTGAAACCGGCGAAGAAGCTTCCACGTGTGTCGTCACCACGCAGCTCTTCCTCCTTATCCTTTCTCCTCGTGGAGTCTCTACCTCCGTCGTTGACTTCAACTTTGACTTCATAAGACCCGCTGAGCGAAGAAGAGAGTTCAAGAAACTGGTTAGCTTCCTACCGCCGCCACTTGTCATCTCCTTCTGCGGCTTTGTGACGACGACTCTAGGTTTCGGGAGCTGCTCCTCCGTCTCGGGGTGTACTCTCTTCTGTCGATTCTCTGTCACAATGCTTTGTTTCTGAATTTGGATTCTTGAATACTCGATCGTAGTTGGTTCGTTGAAGTCGGAGAAATATCGAGTGGCTTCAAAGACGTCAAGTTCGCCGGAAACATTCCTTTTTCGGTTTGGTTTATTGATTGTCTCTTCAGATGATGAAGAGTCTCCGGCGATCTCTGACATTGTTGTTTCTTGAGTTTCAAGATTTGAGATAGTGTTTGGTTATTAGGAATTGTTGTTTGAGAAGAAAGATGGGTAAGTCATGCTTTATAGACGCAATGATTCGGTTAACTAAACCGGTCTAAACCCGGTTCATATATTGGTATACTATTTTGGAGTTAAAAATTTTGTTCAACTTATTTCGATCTCTTCAAATTAAACCTTTCAACTGATAGCATTTTTCATACCCAAACCAAGAAAATATCTCATACAGTAGACTTAGTTAGATATGCCCACGTTATAAATGTAACGAGTAAGATTAACTCTTTTGAACGAATCATTCAATTGCATACTAATGTTGTAAGTCTAATACTATTATCAATTAGATATGTTCTTATGTGTTCATAGGGGTGCCACGTTATTATCAATGGATATTCACACCTTTTTGGGCTGTCATGATGAAATTTCTCAAATCCTTTTATGGTCACAAAGGCAAAAGGCGAAAAAGATAAGATGACCCATTGATAAATTTGGTGGGGGAATTTATATAATGATTAGATATTCAGTAGGTACCAAAAAAAGTAAAAGGTCCTAAAATCAAGTTTCTTTGCATCTTGGGATTTTTTTTTTAAAGAATTTGTTAACGGTAACTCTCTGTACTAAAGAGCTTATTCAAGAAAAAAAAAATGCAAGAAATACATTGGGTAATCAAATTATTGTCATATTCACATAGTCACACTGTCACATTTATTATTGATGTACTATAAGCTTTGTTACTATTATTAGTTACTTAAATTTTAGAACAATCGGTCCTTTTATCTAGGTGGAATTCAACTGTTTCGACAATTACGTCACGGACAACAAACATAAAATGACCATAATTGATTGATCCAACGGTGTCCAAGTTCAAAGATGAGAGCAGTCAAAGAATTAATGGTGTACATGAACAAGTGGTGCTGGATCACTTACTTTGTCTTTTATTTTTCTTCTCTGACATCTCTCCAGTGTTTACAAAAGAAGGAACAAGGTGGAACTTGTATGTTTGTGGATTCTTATCCACAAATGAAATTTAAGTAATTAGAGATATACATTCATACAAAAAAGATTGCAATGGTTACATACGATTATTATAGCAATATACTAAGTTCAGTTTCTTTATAGTACATGTATTTAACGAATTATGATAACACTCCTTAAAATGCTACCATATATCTAACAAATTGACCATATTCAATCGCAATACATGAAATTTTGACGAATGGTTATGGTTTAGGGTAATATTAATAGATACCATAGTTCTAAAACTAAATTAACTAAATACCATCGGCTGGCTAGATGAGAGTAAGTATAAAGTCATAAACACCCTCATATGTGTGAGAGAGTTTAATTGTGTACTTAAAACTACATGTGATTTTTTTTTTTAAAAAACATGTAATGGAAACATGTAATGAGAGAGAGATTCAACGCTGGGAGGAAGAGAGGGGGAGAGAAGGAGAAGGAGCGAGGAGAGAGAGAGAGAGAAAGGGAGAGAGGGGGAGAGAGGGAGAGGGAGAGGGGAGAGAGAGAAAGGGAGAGAGGGGGAGAGAGGAGAAGAGATTCACCTTTTCAGATTCAACGTAGGGGAGAGAGAGGGAAGAGAGAGAAAGGAAGGGAGAGAGGGAGAGGGGAAGGGATTCACTTTTTCATAACGCTGGGGAGAGAGAGAGAGGAAGGAAGAGAGGGCTAAAGTAGTCACATAAAGTGCAAAATTGTGCAATCTGAGCTGCTACTGTACCATTGTGGTGTTTACTTAATTTTGTTCCAAAATTGTGCTATTCAGTACATATTCTATATGGTTTAGAGTAATATTAATAGATACCACAATTCTAAAACTAAATCAAGTAAATACCATTGGTTTGGTTTTATGTTAGTAAATACCATCGGCTGGCTAAATGAGAGTAAGTATAAAGTCATAAACACCCTTGATAAACAGGTTTTCACCAGGGTATCAATTCCCTATGCAGTTGTAGTACAAAGGGTTATCAATCCAAATGGTTGTTTATGCTAGCAGGAAGGATGCAATCAGAACAATGCAAGTCAAACCAAGTAATTAAGGGGTTTTTATCTAACAGTCCTAAAATAATAAAAGGAATGAATATAAACAAAGAAACCACACGACCTAAGCACTCGATGCAAGCATTCAAGTACATGATCGGGTGGGGTGATCGAGTAAGCAAATGAAGTATGAACAACTCGAGGAGTTACTCGATATAGGTTATCGTGTACCTGATCGGGTAAGAGATCGAGTGATGAATGAAAATGCAAGCAATTAAAATACGAAAGCTTCTAAGGATGGGGTAATCGAATCCTAAGTATTCCTGACCAGTACAGATGTCTTACATGCATCAAGCAAAGATTTCCTAGACAATGAATCTCTAAAATTTTGTTAAAACACTCTCGTGATAGAAACAATCAACCTTGATCACTCCCCTACCCAACTCTCGTTGGAGAAACATGACCAAGCATGCATTAAGATCCGATTCATTATTGTCAGTAAAACCCTTACTCATCTAATCTCTTAGGCTAAGTGAGTAAACCTCTAGCATTGGTTGATTCAAGCATCTCATTTACACCTCTCGGTGGTAAAATACCTTAGATCTAATCTCACCCTCTCGGTTTGTTGACAGCATTAAGAATACCAATCTAGAAGGAAATCTATTAAACATATACAATCAACTAAGAAATCCTAACCGATCAAGAACACAAAATCATCTATCCCATCCCTAGAAAGTTTACTACACTACTCGGAAATCATAACAAGAAACATAGCAGCATATATGAACGAAAATTGCATTATAATAAACGGTAGAGTAGAGAAGTAAGAATACAAGATAGAAATTTAAAGAAATGATAAAAAGTTATGAAAATAAATCTAAACAAAAAGAGAAAAAGTATTTTGAGTCGCTCAGTTCTCTCACAGAAGCTCTCGCTCTCTAGTTTAAGGGTCTGCGGCGTGCTCATTTGCGAGGAAGGAGAGGAGGGATTTATATATGGAAACCCCTTTGACCTAGCTTCCCAGTCCTGCCCGAGGGTCTACTCGATGGGATACACGAGGATAAGGTCGGGTTACTCCTCGGGTATATCTTCGGGTTGTTCTTCCAGCTCTTGGATCCTCCTCGATCGTGTTGGGGTTTAGACTTGTTTTTCCAGCTCGATGGCTCCTCTGGGTACATGCTCGGGTTTGTCCTTGTTTTTCCCCATTTTAAGCTCTTAAGCACCTGTTTTCATCCAAAATATGCAAATGCAAAAATGCAACACCCTAAATGGCCTAAAAGTGAACTCCTACAATTAATGACCTAAAAATGCTAAGTTAAGGGTATGAACAATGCAAAATATGGACAAAAAAGGATGCTAAAAACATGTAAATTAGAGAGTTATCAGCCTTCATATGTGTGAGAGAGTTTAATTGTGTATTTAAAAATACATGTGATTTAAAAAAAAAAACATGTAATGGAAACTTGTAATGAGAGAGAGATTCAACGCTGGGAGGGAGAGAGGGGGAGAGAGGGAGAGGGAGAGGGGAGAGAGAGAGAGAAAGGGAGAGAGGGGGAGAGAGGGAGAGGGAGAGGGGAGAGAGAGAAAGGGAGAGAGGGGGAGAGAGGAGAAGGGATTCACTTTTTCAGATTCAACGTAGGGGAGAGAGAGGGAAGAGAGAGAGAGGAAGGGAGAGGGGGAGAGAGGAAAGGATTCACTTTTTCAGAACGCTGGGGAGAGAGAGAAAAAGGGAGAGAGGAAGGGAGAGAGGGCTAAAGTAGTCACATAAAGTGCAAAATTGTGCAATCTGAGCTGCTACTGTACCATTGTGGTATTTACTTAATTTTGTTACAAAATTGTGCTATTCAGTACATATTCTCTATGATTTAGGGTAATATTAATAGATACCACAGTTCTAAAACTAAATTAAGTAAATACCATTGGCTTGGTTTTATGTTAGTAAATACCATCGGCTGGCTAAATGAGAGTAAGTATAAAGTCATAAACACCCTCATATGTGTGAGAGAGTTTAATTGTGTACTTAAAACGACATGTGATTTTTTTAAAAAAAACATGTAATGGAAACATGTAATGAGAGAGAGATTCAACGCTGGGAGGGAGAGAGGGGGAGAGAGGGAGAGGGAGAGGGGAGAGAGAGAGAGAAAGGGAGAGAGGGGGAGAGAGGGAGAGGGAGAGGGGAAAGAGAGAAAGGGAGAGAGGGGGAGAGAGGAGAAGGGATTCACTTTTTCAGATTCAGGCCATGAATGGCTGTTAGTTTTTTACTGGTTTTTAGATTCTGGTTTTTAGTTTTTGGATTTTGACTTTTTGAGTTTTTGATTTTTGGTTTAGATTTTAGTTTTTGCAAAATCTTCAATGATAACATGATTAGTTTTTGATTTTTATGTATAATAATTATTTTTAAAATAGTAAAATTACCACTATGTATAACAACAAAATAAAATTTCTAAATAAATAGTGTTGATGTAAATAAATAATGGTGTTAGACTAAAATTCACCGCAAAATCCAAGCTTGATTTGCAGAGATATTTGCACTGATGGGATGGAAATGAAATTTGTGTGAGTGTAGAACACAAGTATGAAACGTAGATTTTTTTATAGTAAAAAGTATATAAAAAATTAGTTTAATAATAACAAATATGCAAGTCTTTAGGAAATACCCCTAGAATAGGTTTTAATTTGTTCCTTGCACAAAAAAAGGTTCGTTTGTTTTGCAATTTAATAAGTAATTAAAATAAAAATATATATTAGGAAAAAGAAAAAGAAAAATTACGCTGAAAACCTACAAAATGTGGTTTCTAGATTTTATGAAGGAATTGCTAAAATCTCCCAAAAACTGGTTTTTCCTAAATTTTAGGAAATCTATTTTTTCATAATCGTGAATGGCTTCCAAAATAGATTTTACAGAATCTAAAGCCAAAAACCACTGCAAAATCAGGTGCCATTCAAGGCCTCAACGTAGGGGAGAGAGAGGGAAGAGAGAGAGAGGAAGGGAGAGAGAGAGGGGAAGGGATTTACTTTTTTAGAATGCTGGGGAGAGAGTGCTAAAGTAGTCACATAAAGTGCAAAATTGTGCAATCTGAGCTGCTTCTGTACCATTGTGGTATTTACTTAATTTTGTTCCAAAATTGTGCTATTCAATACATATTCTCTATGGTTTAGGATAATATTAATAGATACCACAGTTCTAAAACTAAATTAAGTAAATACCATTGGCTTGGTTTATGTTAGTAAATACCATCGGCTGAATAAATGAGAGTAAGTATAAAGTCATAAACAGCCTCATATGTGTGAGAGAGTTTAATTGTGTAATTAAAACTACATGTGATATATTTTTTTAAAAAAAACATGTAATGGAAACATGTAATGAGAGAGATTCAACGCTGGGAGGGAGAGAGGGGAAGATTTAACGCTGTTCGTAACTATTAAGTTTAATCATAATTATAATTAGAATCTTCCAAAACAAAAATAATATATTCAAAACGTCTTATATTGATGCTTTGTTATATTTAATGGTAATGTACAAATAACATAAATTCCTATAAACTGTAAATTTGAAGTTTTTTTTTTTCAAAAATTAATAGTTACGAACACAAAAGAATATCATATATAAATTACTTGGAGACAAAAATATGATTGATGATAATTGAGAAAGATCGTTTTGATGGGATCTAGATGGTCTTGAGAGGATGTGCTTTATGTGACCTATATATTTAAATGTGTGGCCGAATCGGTTCTTGCTTTAACATCCAATGGGCTTTGAGCATATGCGCATTCACCGTATATCATTTTGACCATGATTGAGTTTCCAATAGAAGGGTAGTGTGTCTTTGTTCCCAATTGTATGTTATATATTAATGGTATCAAAGAGTTTTCGAAACTGATCGGAGTTACTAAGACAGGTAAACGAGTGGATGAGAGGTAGTTGAAAATCTCAAAGACAATCGGGATCAGTTGGGACTCCTACTTCGTTCAATCAAGTGGGTAGTTATTGTTTGTTTGTTTTGATGATGCATTGACGACACGACACTAACACGAATCATTAGGTTACATGCAATATTCTAATCTTCGATTTATTTGGATCTCGTGAAACCAGTTAGAATTATGGTCTTCGTTATCTATATTTTATTGATGTAAAAGAAAAATGCAAGTTCTTCAAAAAGATAACAAAAAATATACTGATGAAGTACCTAATAAGCCCTAACTTTTAATATTGAAGTCGATACAAAAGTTTCAATCAAGTAAACCGACTCAATTATTGAAGATATCTACTAATTTTATTTGGGACGAAATCATGAAGATATTGTCGGTAGGAAAACGTAATTCAAAAATAATTAAGAACTAATAAAGGTTGGTGTATTTTAATCTAAAATAAAGACCACATTTTCATGGATGGCGTGAAAATAGGGAATTCTCATTACTTGCTGAAAATCCTTTTAACCTTTTTTTTTTCTTTCTAAAATTCATAAAAGTACTACTATAACTTTTAACTATATTAAAACTAAGCAGTGATCCACCCACCAAGGCATCATCCAGAGATAAATAGTGATATTTTGCGTTTGGAGCCAAACAGATTCATTTAACAACTCCAGCAAAAAAAAAAAAAAAATGGATAAGGAGCTTCCGCCGAACTTGAGAGAAGACAACTTAAGCGAAGAAACCAAGACTTTAATCTCTTCACTTCCTTGGGAAAAAGATCTTCTAGGGAAGCTCTACAACTACCAAGGATGTTGGTACTACGCCAACACTCTCCAAGGAGTCCTTAATTTCCAAAAAGGTTTCAAGCCTCAAGACACCGATGTCATCGTCGCTTCTCTTCCTAAATCAGGCACGACTTGGCTCAAGGCACTCACGTTCGCGCTCCTTGAAAGATCGAAGAACCGTTCTTCTAATGATCCTCATCCTCTGCTCGCTGATAATCCTCATGGATTAGTACCGTTCTTGGAGGCCGTTCTGTTTCTTAAAAGCTCAGAACCAGACTTAACAAAACTCTCATCATCTCCAAGGCTGTTGTCGACTCACATGCCCTTGCATACACTTCAAGTACCCTTAAAGGACTCTCCTTGCAAGATCGTGTACGTGTGCAGGAACGTAAAGGACGTGTTGGTGTCACAATGGTATTTCAGGTGTGCTTATCGTCAAAAAGAATTAGAAAAAAGCATTCTCGAGTCTTTGTTTGAGTCGTCATGCAGGGGAGTTGGCTTCTATGGACCCTTTTGGGAACACGTATTGAGCTATTGGAGAGGCAGCTTGGAAGACTCCAAACATGTTCTTTTCATGAGGTACGAGGACATGAAAGCCGAGCCATTTGCTCAGATTAAGAGACTTGCAGAGTTTTTGGGTTGTCCTTTCACTGAGGAAGAAGAACATAGTGGATCTATACACAAAATTTTGGAGCTTTGTTCCCTGCGTAATCTGAGCGGTTTGGAGATCAACAAGACAGGTAAAACAGCAAATAATGTGCATTACTCTAACTTCTTTCGCAAAGGAGAGGTTGGTGACTCCAAGAATCATCTGACTCCGGAGATGGAAAACAAAATCGATATGATCATCGAGGAGAAATATAAAGGATCCGGTTTGGAATTCTGAGTGGTGTAATATGTGCTTTCTTTAATGGATTTGTAACAATAATTGGAGGTTTCCAAATCATTTTCTGTAAAATGGTTATGAACATATCGTTTTTTTTTCTTTTCTTTTTTGGACAATGATGAACATATCATAAACATAGACGACTTTCCCCCTAACATCAACCACTTTGGAGTAGACGAAAATGTATTAGAATAATTTACATAATAATTTATTGAATGAAATCGACATGCATATATTTTATAGTTGGCATGATTACTAGTTGTTATATGTAAAATTGTTCCAAAATTACAATATACTGAATATAGTGTACTAATTATACTTAATTTTATACTTAATTAAAAATTTAAACTAATCGAAACTCATGTCTTATCTACCAACATACCAAGCTACTATAGTATAGGTCAACAATAGCGAAATTAAATATACATATCTTAGACGCCAAAACAAACCAACAACAAAAATCCAAAAAAAATAGATTAAAGATATTGTTCTATTCACCTAGTAAAGCTAAATAGATCGGTCTGTAACTGAAGAAGGCCATATCCTTTTAATTTGTAGTCACAAGCTCACAATTACCCCAAATTATGGATCAAAAAGAGATTCCAAAGAATTTGAGAGACGACAACCTAAGCGAAGAAACAAAGACTCTCATCTCTTCACTTCGTTCCGACATAGATACGCAAGGAAACAAGCTCTATAACTACCAAGGATGTTGGTACTACTCTGCTACTCTCCAAGGTGTCCTAAATTTCCAGGGAAATTTCAAGCCTCAAGACTCCGATATTGTCATTGCTTCATTCCCCAAATCAGGCGCGACTTGGCTCAAGGCACTCACAGTTTCCCTCCTCGAGCGATCCAAACACCGTTCTCCTGATGATCATCCTCTGCTATCCCAAAATCCCCATGCGCTAGTTCAGTCTCTCGAGGCTAATCTCTATCTTAGTAGCCAAACACCAGACTTGGTGACCAAGCTTTCATCATCACCGAGGCTTTTCTCTGCTCACATGCCGTTGCTTACGCTGCAAGAAACACTTAAAGACTCTCCTTGCAAGATCGTGTACTTGTGTAGAAATGTGAAGGACGCGTTAGTGTCTCGTTGGTTTTTCAGGTGCAGCTACCTGAAAAAAGAAGTAGAGAGACACGTTCTTGAGGCTATGTTTGAGTCGTTCTGCAGCGGAGTTAGCTTTTACGGTCCATTCTGGGACCAAGTCTCGAGCTATTGGAGCGGCAGCTTGGAAGATCCCGATCATATCCTTTTCTTGAGGTACGAGGAAATGAAAGAAGACCCTTATGCTCAGCTCAAAAGGCTTGCAGAGTTTTTGAGTTGTCCAATAAGTGAGGAAGAAGAACATAGTGGAATAGTTGAAGAGATCTTGGAATTGTGCTCTCTGCGTAGTCTGAGCAGTTTGGAGATTAACAAGACCGGGAAAACATCAAACGGTGTGGATTACAAGTTCTTTTTTCGGAAAGGGGAAGTGNAGGATGTTGGTACTACTCTGCTACTCTCCAAGGTGTCCTAAATTTCCAGGGAAATTTCAAGCCTCAAGACTCCGATATTGTCATTGCTTCATTCCCCAAATCAGGCGCGACTTGGCTCAAGGCACTCACAGTTTCCCTCCTCGAGCGATCCAAACACCGTTCTCCTGATGATCATCCTCTGCTATCCCAAAATCCCCATGCGCTAGTTCAGTCTCTCGAGGCTAATCTCTATCTTAGTAGCCAAACACCAGACTTGGTGACCAAGCTTTCATCATCACCGAGGCTTTTCTCTGCTCACATGCCGTTGCTTACGCTGCAAGAAACACTTAAAGACTCTCCTTGCAAGATCGTGTACTTGTGTAGAAATGTGAAGGACGCGTTAGTGTCTCGTTGGTTTTTCAGGTGCAGCTACCTGAAAAAAGAAGTAGAGAGACACGTTCTTGAGGCTATGTTTGAGTCGTTCTGCAGCGGAGTTAGCTTTTACGGTCCATTCTGGGACCAAGTCTCGAGCTATTGGAGCGGCAGCTTGGAAGATCCCGATCATATCCTTTTCTTGAGGTACGAGGAAATGAAAGAAGACCCTTATGCTCAGCTCAAAAGGCTTGCAGAGTTTTTGAGTTGTCCAATAAGTGAGGAAGAAGAACATAGTGGAATAGTTGAAGAGATCTTGGAATTGTGCTCTCTGCGTAGTCTGAGCAGTTTGGAGATTAACAAGACCGGGAAAACATCAAACGGTGTGGATTACAAGTTCTTTTTTCGGAAAGGGGAAGTGGGGGACTCAAAAAATTATCTAACTCCAGAAATGGAGGACAAGATTGACAAGATCGTCCAAGAAAAACTAGAAGGCACTGGATTGAATTTCTAAGTGATTGTGTTTGATTTGTACTTTCTTTGATATATATTGTAATTCACTGTTGTGATGTTTAAATTATGATGAATTGTTGATGCTTTGTGATGTATGACTGTATGATAAATAATAACTTTTAGCTTGCTACTTTTTTGATGTCTTATGTCGTCGATTAGGTTAAATTCTAAACCAAGTTGTAATTCGGATTCTTTCGATCGGTGACCTAATTAAAACAAAAATAAATGAAAACGTCCCTTCGAGAAAGACAAGGGCGATATGTTCTGTTCAAACTTCAAAGAATTGCAATCATCACGAAAAATTGAAAAATATTTGAGTTTCTTTGATCTACTCAACAAGTTGAAAATAACGTTTCATCTTTCGCAGTATACGTTAGGTGAACAGGCTCAATTTTAAAGCTTCTACATTTTGGGGCGAAATGGTTAGGTAATGCAAACCAAAGACGTCCAATTAAATACACATATCATTTTGCAACTCCCACCAATATATTTTATATTAGCTGTCGCATTCTACAAGAATTTAAAATCATTCCTTATTTTATTGTTTTTTTTCTTTTCTTTTCATACGAGCTAATAATGTCGTTCCTACTTTAAAACTTTGCATTTTCAAACAAAACACATGTTTTTAAGAAAAGTAAACAGAGGTTTTGGTTCAAATTCAGGATGAGCATCCTATGAGAGACCTACGACGACAACCGTTACACAAATTTAATCGCAAGATATTCTCTCAAGTCTCAACCACTACTAATTGACATGATTATTAGTTCCATTCTACAAGCATCCAAGATATTCTTATAATATTGTCACCTACCTTGAAACTACTTTTTGTTTGTTTTATGTGAATTAATTTGATGACAAAACTTTACTACCTTAAAATTAAATATTCATCAGGTTCATCCAACTTGAAACTTGTCCCACCCATCCGGTGATAAGTAGTGATAGTATTTTCATTTTGTAACAAAACACATTATTTGTATCACAAATTAACATAGAAAATGGCGAAACTTCCTATGAATTTGAGAGACGACAACGTAAGTGAAGAAACAAAGAATCTGATATTTTCACTTCCTACAGACGAAGATTCTCAAGGTAAGCTATGCAAGTACCAAGGATGTTGGTATTACTACAACACTCTCCAAGCAGTCATCAATTTCCAGACAAACTTCCAGCCGCAAGACACCGACATAGTCCTCGCTTCTTTCCCCAAATCCGGCACCACTTGGCTCAAGGCACTCTCAATCGCAATCTTAGAGAGATCTAAACATCATTCTAGTGATCCTCTGACCCATCCTTTGCTATCTGATAATCCTCATGGCATAGTACCGTTCTTCGAGATCGATATGTATCTCCAAACCGCAACACCAGACCTAACCAGGTTCTCTAAATCTTCTCCTAGGCTATTCTCGACTCACATGCCTTTGCACACCGTGAAAGAGGGCCTCAAGGATTCTCCATGCAAGGTTGTGTACTTGTGCCGGAACATAAAAGACGCGTTGATATCTCGTTGGTATTTCAGGTGCAAGTATCAGAACAAAGAAGTGGCTGGAAGCATTCTCGAGTCAATGTTCGAGTCGTTCTGTAGCGGAGTTAGCTTCTATGGTCCGTTCTGGGACCATGCACTTAGCTATTGGAGTGGCAGCTTGGAAAACCCCAAGCAAGTCCTTTTCATGAGGTATGAGGAACTGAAAACAGAGCCTTGTGTCCAGGTCAAGAGGCTTGCAGAGTTCTTGGGATATCCTTTCACTAAGGAAGAAGAAGAGAGTGGATTGATTAACAAAATCGTGGAACTATGCTCTCTTCGTAATCTGAGCGGTTTGGAGGTTAACAAAACCGGGAAGACGTGGATGAACGTGGATTACGATAGCTATTTCCGAAAAGGTGAAGTTGGTGATTGGAAGAATTATCTAACCCCCGAGATGGAGAACAAAATCGACATGATCATTGAAGAGAAATTAAAGGGTTCGGGCTTGAGACTATGATAAACTTATATTTTATAAGTGGGTTTTTGCTTTTGTTACTTTGATGCATCCTAATAAAACCAGCTTTTTGTGTTCCGTTGTTATGTTTCCTTTGATGTAATATTTAATAAAAGTGTTTCAATATATGTTTCCTTTAGAGTATCTCCAATGGTATTCTATTTTTGCCTCTATACTCTATTATAGAGTAATTTTTGCTGAAGATGGTGTCTTTGGCTCTTTGCTGTCTGAGTGGCCTGCCTTTAAGACATATTTGGACGAGATTGAGGCGGACAAGGAGGAGTTCTTATCCTTTACACTAGTCCAAGTCCCCCGAACGCAGAATGGTAATGCTGACAAGCTGGCACGACGTGCTAGAATCAAGTCACATCAAGTTACATTTGTAAACGTTTTTCCTACCATTTGGCTCGTTTGAGCTTTGTACTTTGCTGTAAAAAAAAAAAAGTAATTTTTGCTCAAATGGTACTCTATTTTCACCTCTATAATAGAGATTGCTATTTTTTTTCTCTATTTATAGAAGAACTCTATTTTTTCCTCTATAAATAGAGGTGAACTATTTTATTTGCAAAATAGTCCTCTTAATCTTTAATTTGTTTCATTTATGACCAAAATAAATAAAATAATTATTTTTAAGAACTAATAATATAAATTTAAGTATAAATATTTCTTCTAAAATATTGAGACTACCATTTGCAAAAGATAATTTTATGAAAGTGTTACAAAATTTAAAGTAAAATGGGTTAGTTTACAATTTTTTAAAATAAAAGGTGTTAATTGTAAAATAAAAATAGAATCTATATGGAATATTCTTTTATAGAGGAAAAAGTAGAGAAAACCATTGAAGCAAAACTCATCTCTATTATAGAGGAAAAAATAGAGAAGACCATTGGAGATGATCTTAATATGTATATGGAAACTATCATGAACCCAAGAAAAAAAGAATGAAAAAGTTTTAAAACAGATACACATAGCTTTTTCTAAACCTTCTCCACAAGGACCACAAACTCAATTCTAGCCTTCTAGCTACTATATTGTGCTCCACCAAGTTTGATTATCCAAAAGCTTCTTTATTTTCTCACTTACAGTTAAAGGGGCTGTTTAGCTTTACGAGAAATAAAAACACACTCTTTTTCATTTCCTTTCAGACAGATTTGATATTTTCCTAAATTTGTGCAACCACTTCTAAGGATTTAATAATTATAAGCCATACACCTTGAAAATTTCGGAAAACAAAAAATCTGCAGCTAAAAGATTTCTACAACCTGTAAGTTATGATAAGGTTGATATTATTTGATGATATAATATAATTGATATTATTTATTTATAATTAATATGTTCTTTTAGTATACTCATATTTCTTTATATCATAGATTCATATTAAATAAATAATTATTAGTATATTTTATTATGTTTTTAAAATGGTTACGGTTAACAAATTACGATTTAATTATGCGGTTAACCAACGGTTTTGATACGGTTACAGTTAATTAATGGTTATGATTAATATAATTTGACCATATATTTACAGTTAATGATTACGGTTTTTAACAATTTTATACGGCTACGGTCTAGTTACGGTTCAGATACCGTCCGGTAATGGTCTAAAATACGGTTACGGTTTAATTTTGGTCATGCCTTATTCTAGGTACTATATTGTGCTCCACCAAGTTTGATTATCCAAAAGTTTCTTCCTTTGTGAGATTTATTATTACTATTTTTTTCACTTAAAGTTAAAGGGGCTGTTTAGCTTTACTAGAAATAAAAACACACTCCTTTTCATTTCCTTTCAGACAGATTTAATATTTTCCCAAATTTGTGCAACCACTTCTAAGATACTAAAGTAAGATTGAAGGGTTTTTTTTTCTTTTCTTTAAATTGTTTTGAAATTTGAAGAGGTAAGATGGTGCATGCTCTGATTACAATATTGAGTACCATTTGTTCTTGAATATTTTTGTATAGTAATAATTTTATTGATTGGGCCAAATCTAGTAATATCCACGTTGCATAAATTAACACAACTGTTAATGAGCTCATGTATCACATGAGCTCATATAACCTGTGAATGTAGATTAGAGAAATCCTATCTGATGTCCACGTGGATGGATTATATCTTAAAAAGTTGGATTCTAATCCTAAACGAGTTGTGATTAAAGCAGTTGGGCCTTAATCCTATGCGAATTAGGGTTAAGAAGCCGAATCCGTATAAATAGATAGCCATACACCTTGAAAACTCCGGAAAACAAAAAATCTGCAGCTAAGAGATTTCTACAACCTGTAAGTTATGAACTGAGACTATCTTGTTCTTTGCTTGTTACTACGATTAGAAAAAGATTACCTTATATTCTTGATATGTGCTTTCCTAGATTTTTTCTAAACTAACTTGTTTATCTTTCCTTAACCAGGGTGGTGATGTTTCAGTAAGTCAGTGGTGGCAAGAGGATAAAATTTCATGAGAATGTCTACTTGTGTTTCTGAGGTATGTTTTGTAGTTAATTTTGTTTCTTTTGGTTATATATGCGCTCAAATTAAAAGCGGTGATTTCGGTTGCTGAATGAAACTGTCATTTCAAGGATTTTTTATATTATTTTGTAATATTTGTTTTTGTCTTTTGGAGAAGCTGTAAAGACCATCTGACTTTTCTTATCCACGTTGGTTTTTGGTTAGTTATTTCGGTACTGATGATAACAGTTTAGTTCAGTGTAGTATATCTGTTGATCAACTAAAGGTGGCCATGTGGGTTTTTTTCAGTTTTCTACTTTTTCTCTTTTTAAACTGTTAATAAATTATTATAATATGAAAATCTTAACCTTTGATTAATTTTTAGCGTAATATTCTGTAGATTCTAGTTGTTATTAGCGGCATTGAAATGTGACTTTAGGTGATATACTTGTTCTTTTGTAATGATATAATCCAATTATGTAGTGATCTTCATGTGATATGAGGATGTAGGATGTTGCTGTACAATAGTTTATAACCGAAAGCTTCTGTTACCTACATGTGATGCAGGAGAATTTGATTGTGACGACACAAGAAGTTAAGGATGATTCCGAAATGGCACCGGGGGATGTAGTAGCTACATCATCAAAAAGTGTCTCTACGGAAGCTTTAACCTTGGGAGATCTTATGTCAATGGAAGATTCCCAAAGCTCACTCAACAACAGCAACACTCATGGACCTGAAGAAGACCGTGAAACAGAACATGAGATAACAGAGGAATCAATGGAAGATTCCCAAAGGTCACTCAACAATAGCAACACTCATGGACCTGAAGAAAACATAGAGCGTGAAACAGAGGAACCAATAGTAGAGAGCTTGAGATTTCTATTATCTAAAAATGTAGAATCAGAGAGTCAAGGACTAGAAAATGTGATTGAGGAGCCTTGCCATCACGATCTCTTCTCAAGACGTCCAGCTCGTATGACTAACTCTAGACCAACCTCAGCTCGTATGATTGACTCCGAACCAACCTCAGTCTCGGGATTCCGCTCAGCTCGTTCTGAAGGAAGCTCAGTCAGCGCAAGCTCCTTCGGTTTCCCAATGTAAGTAAACACACACTCACCTACATATGACATATATATATATCAACTTATCCTGTAAACCCTTAGTTTTGTGAAATTTCTGTTACAGCTTGCAATCAGAAAGGAACATCAGTACTGTAAGAAAGAGGACAAAACGTGGAAAGGAGAAAGGGTGGAGGCGTTACTCTCTTCGTCTCTGTTGTAGGTTCTGATGCAGTACTCTGCCTTTCTCGCAGAGAGTTTCTTTACCTTTATAAGTTCTATTCAGGTTACTGATCATTCAAAAACTCATGACGAGTGGTTTAGTAAACCTATCTTCTGTATGCCTCAAATACTTCATCGTGGCTTTATATATATCTATGCTTTTTTTCCTTTCTTTTTCAGTTTCACGCCTTGCTTCAGTCACAAGGTACAAACCCTAAATTCTCTTTGAAGTCTTGTTTTCCTTCATCCCATAATCTTTTCTGAATTCTCTGATCTTCTTCTTTCTCTCGGTTGTGTCACCTCCCATATTATGCCTATGCTTGCTATTAGATAAAATGTTTTGCCGATTTCTACAAACACCAATCATCAAAAGTTCAAGTTAACAAGCGAGCCGACCCACACAGAAAAAGTAACCAAAAGGCACACATGCAGAGAGAATATATACAAAAAAAATCAAGTCTCAACAACATCACAACACACCTACATACATTCTCACATACACTTAAACATTTGTCAAAAGTCGGAAAATAAAAAAGGAACCTTTAATCATTCTTCACACATATCAAAAAGAGATACAATCATTCTTTTTAGTAAAGCTTTTCTAAAATTTTTAGCTCAAGCAACAATCAGATAAAGAATTAAAGAAAACAAAACAATCAATTTTAAAGAGGATTAAGCAACAATTTACATCACACAAGAAGATAATCTATAAATCTTAAAGAGAGACACTATCACATAAACCTCATCGCCTCGAAAATTATCAGATTTAAGAAATAGAGATTAAACTCTGGAAATAACATACAGGAAAAACGATGGAGTGTTTTTCGAAAGCAAGATGATATGATTCGGTTTCAAGATCAAGTACCACCAGTGTTTGGCTTAGGTCAAGACTGCAAAACAACAACTTCTTCTTCGACTTCTTGTTCTTCCCATCCAAAAGTGCTAGTGGCAAGACCGGGCATCGGGAACTACCAGAAGTTGCATCCAGATCAATGGAACACATTTGTGCCATGTATTGTCGGCTGAATTCAATGACCATATCACTTGGTTGGGCCACTTCATCTCCGAAACGCACAAGCGGTTGTCCAAATTGCACATGACGATACCCAAAGGAGAGACATTGGCAAAGGGAGCTTTACATACGACTTGAAAGGCTTCGGTGTGAAGATCCAAGGATAGAATTTTTGTTTCCTTGCACTGGGTGAACCAATGAAGCGACCCATCTACATAGACAGGTACGGGGAGAGAAACAATCCGATAAGGAGCAGCGGGAGTGACATACCTTCAAGCGTTGGTGCTAAAGTCGAAAACCTCGCATGTAGTAGTAGTAATGTTTTCTAGGCCAATTAGTGAAGGGTTGTATAACCAAACGGGCTTGTATGTGCCCGTGATTTTGTCTTTACCGAATCCAAGACTAGAGACTATGTATGCACGATTGCAAAATTCTTCTCCTAAGTCGACAATGTATCGTTGTAAGCTACAGAGAGGGAGAGGCCGATACCATCTAGTGGTTGGGTTGACCACAAAACCGGGTTTTCTGTGATGGTAGAGACAAACGAGACCGTCACAGCTATTATAGGAAACCAAGTATCGTGTGTTATCCGTCTCCCAAGGAGTAGGGATATTGACAGATGATGATGAACCCAACATGAAGACATCTGGATCACCACCTGATTGCTGACGATGTGTCAACTGTCTTCGTTGGAAGTATGGGGAGTCGATCGTTGATTTCCATTGTTTCGATACAGCCTTGAATCTCATCAAAGAATCCACATCAAGTCTCACTAGGATACGCTCTACGACATCGTTGCTTTTTTGTTGACATTCTTGTGATTGCAGACTTGATGAAGAAGAGATTTAAAAACGCTTATCCTCTAAACAAGAATCTTCCTCTCTCTCTATCTCTTCACACGACACAGATCTCCTAAGTCCTAAGTCCTAAGTCCTAACCTTTAAACTCGTCGAACCCTATCTCTGTTTTCCTTTTCTTTTCTTGTGGGCTTTTGATTTTTCTTAAGCCCTCAACAGAACCCATATACGATTTTAAACCGACGTTCAGGATCTTAATAATATTTTTACTCATAAGGTAGGTATGATGACATCAGTAATTAATTAGTTTATGTGGCTATTTAAAGGTTTTAATCATAAATTAATTATCACATTTTTATGCAGATTGTAAAGCATTGCTTACCTGATATATTTTTATGCAGATTATAAATTAATTATCATATTTTTATGCAGATCATAGATTAACACCTTTTTTTTTTTTTTTAAACTCAAATGTACCAACAACAAACAACAAAAAAATGGCACAAGATGAGCTTCCTATGAACTTGAGATACGACAACGTAAGTAAAGAAACAAAGACTCTCAAGGGAAGCTCTGCAAGTACCAAGGATGTTGGTACTACTACAACACTCTCCAGACAAACTTCCAGCCACAAAAGACCGACATAAATAGTCCTCGCTTCTTTTTCCAAATCCGCCACAACGTGGCTCAATGCACTCTCAGTCGCAATCTTGGAACGATCTAAACAGCCTTCTGATAATCATCTCGGATACATCCTCTGCTAAAAAATAATCCTCATGGCATAGTTCTGCTCTTCGAGAACGATATATATCTGAAAACAGCAATATACACTTTAAACCCCCATAATTTAGATTTTATAGTCATTTTTATTCTTACAATATTCGATGATAAATTTACACTCAAATTATGGGCTTGACTTTTAAGAAATTACATAAAACAAGAAAGTTATAAATTGAAAAACCTGGCTGATTGTATTTTTCTATCTGTCAAAGAAACTACACATCCATTGTCTTTAGGACAAAAGTTGACTTCGTCCTCTTTTTTGAGATTTTTTTTTTCTTTTCATAATAAGTTGACTTTTTCTTTTTTTTGTCATCTTTAAAGTTTAGGGATCATATGAAACGAACAAAAAAGAGTCAAATCCGCACGATGTCTTAAGATATGATTCTCCAAAAGTTTCTTCATCTGTAAGATTTTATTTCTTTACTTGAAAGGGCCCCTTGTTTAGTTTTCCGGGAGCTAAAACATACATACTTTTTCCTCCCTTCCTTTCAGAAATATTCTTATCTATTGATGATCTGTTGACTTCTGAAGGGTTTTCTGAATGTTAGTAACATTTTTTCTTGATTTTTTTTTTACTTATTTGGGGGGTTATATACAATGTATCGCTCGGTGGTGGCAAGAGAATATAAATTCGAGAAATTCTGCTTCTGTTTATGAATTTTGATTTGTAATTAACTGCATAATTAAAGTTGTTTTCTTTGGTTGACATTTATGTTCATATTAAATGTTGAGAGATCGTGNGTCCTTAATTTTGTTTTCAACAGTTTTTTTTTTTTTTTTTTTTTTTTTTGGGATTTTTATACAATTTTTTTTTTTTTTCTCTTGGAGAAACAGTGTAACCATCTGCATTTTTTTCTCCAGGTTGGGTTTTAAACGATCCAAAATTTTCTCTGTTTCCAATTCTTGTTTCTAATGGACTTCTTTTGTAGTTGTTATTTTGGTACTAATTAATGTTAGGTTAAAGTTTTAGTTCAGGGTAATCTCTGTTTATCTCTACTAGTGGGTTGATTCATTTTTAGCCTACTCTTCTCAAATTCTAGGTCTTAGACAGTGACTCCATTGTTTAGTATAATGTTTGTAATTTCATTTTCTGAGATTCCTCAGTTGCTAGATTGTTATTGTTATGAAATAATTTCAATTATCAGTGATCTTCATGTGAAATATTTTGATGATTAGATGTTGCTGTGCATTTGTTTAATCAAAAGCTTGTGTAAACCTTTGCTAAAAATAATTGAAGTCACATTCTTTTCCCTAAGTCTTTGGCCATTCATCATGATTTCTCACATATGTCTCTAACAATGGATTTGTCAATCATTGATTCTAAACTCCATGTCATTTCATACAACTTTATCTCTCCTCAACGAACCCAACTAGAAAATTTCTTTTTCCTTGTAGATCATTCATATATTAGTGGTGGTTGTTTGAAGATAATATATAGCCTCTGCAGCTTTATGAAAGATGACAATGAGATCAGGTTAGTCCCTCCTATTCGTTGTTCAGACCTTTGAATGTTTTTGAAAAATTAGTATTCCAAGTGGCTTTTTTTCTCTCGTGTGACTACAGACAAAGATGATGTGTTTGGAAACTTGATAGAAGAGAATACTGAAGTAAAGATCCTGGACAACGGAAAAGAAACTGGATGTGAGTTATATGGTTCAATAAGTGAAGAACGGGTCAAAGAGAACGCTGGAAACATGTCAGGACACCATTCTTATGAATTCAAGATTGGCCCTAACAATGAGCGCATACAGGAAAACCGTAATAGTCTAGAGGACCATTTGGTTTTCTATGTGGACAAGAATGTAATGGCTCGCAAATTGCCTGAGACGGTCATAGTTAGTAACTATGAGGAGGTTACTTTTAACATTGTCAAGGATGTATGTGTCGATGAGGGTGTGCCTGTGATGCCAAACGAGAAACCTTTCGGATCCAAATCCTCAGACGACAGCAAACTCAATCAAGAAATCGTGAATGTGACAGAACAAGTTAAAGATGATTGCAAAGTGGCACCGGGGGATGTAGTAGCTGCTACAACAAGAATTGTCTCTAAGGAAGCTTTAACCTTGGGAGATATTATATCAATGGAGGGTTCCCAAAAACTATCCAACAAAAACAACACTCATGGACCTGAAGAAACAGAACAGAAGAAAACAGAGGAACCAATAGCAGGGAGCTTGAGATATCTTTCCACTGAAATGGAAGAATCAGAGAATCAACGGCTAAACGATGTGTTTGAGGACTCTTCTGATCACAATCTCTTCTCAAGCAATTTCCCAAACGGTTCTGGGGAAAGAAGTTTCTCTGAAGCAGAACCAGGTTTAGCTCATATAAGTTACTCTGGACTGATCTCAGTCTCCGGAAACATCTCTGTTCGATCTGATGGAAGCACAGTTAGCGGAAGCTCCTTCGCTTTCCCACTGTATATACATGCATACACTCACATACTTAAATCTTTATGATCAAACTTATTGTCTACGAACTCTATAAAACTTTTTTTTTGTGAAAAACTCTGTTACAGATTGCAATCGGAATGGAACAGCAGTCCTGTAAGAATGGTGAAAGCTGAGAAGATTAAACCTCGAAAGGAGAAAGGATGGAGACATTACTCTCTTCTTCTCTGTTGTAGATTCTGATGGAGACATTACTCTGCCTTTCTCTCAAAATGGTTTTTTTTAACCTTATAGGTTCTACAGATCGTTCAAAAACACAGAAGAGTGCCTTTTTTTTTTTTTTTGTTGTTGTTTGGTTTTTTAGTAAATAATTCTCTTTTAGTTTCAATTGCTTCGTTGTGGTTTTGAGATTAATGTGTATTTTGTGTTCTCTCAGTTTCACGTGTTGCTTCAGACACAAGGTACAAAACCTAATTACACTTTTGTACAGCAAGCTAAATTTGTCGGTGACGTTAGATTAATAATGGGCTTTTTAAAGTTCCAAAGCCCAGTTGTTTGCAACTTGTCACATGCGTCAATCGTTGGCAGGCGCAAGTCGGTCTAAGAAGCCACGTCATCATCTAATTTCCTTTTTGTCATGACGTGGTACTTGTAAACACTCGCCACGTTCCATGTAATAATCGAACGGCTTCGATTTCATGTGGGCTCTGTAGATCCGACGGTTCTCACTTCTTGTTCTAGACCCTTCTCAGAGTCGTGGATAGTGGTAAAATCCATACATCTCTTTATTTTTTACTTCTTACACATTTTTTTGTCAGCCAATATTTATTTCTTTATTAAATCTGTAACTTTCTTTTGTTAACGTCTATATAGAGAGCTAACAAATCTAAATATATGAACTTATGTCACAATCAAAGTGATGAAAGCGAAAATTATAAACATAATTAATATTTACCAACAACAGTAAAATAAACATAATTAAATGATCAACTGACAAAACATAAAAAAGGATTAAACTATAAGCTGACGTGGCACTGGTTAAAAAAGATATAGGCAATGGCAACATTTACTTCTGCGGAGAGAGTTAAAAAAAGAAGAAAGCGTCGTTGAGAGGTTGAGACGAAGACGAAGAAGGATAGAGAGCGAGCGAGCGAGCGCGAGGCTAATGGATCAGTGACTCACTCACTGAGTCAGATTTTACCGATTCATTTGTCTCCATTGAAGCCTCTTTTCCTAAAGATTCTACGCTTCTTCACTCTCTCTCTCTCTCTCTTCCATGTGCCTCTCCTCCGTTTCTTCAGATCTTGGTTTCCGGTGAGTTCTTTCTTCTTCAAATCGTTTGATTCTTGTTAATTTTTTATCTTCTCTTTCGTAAATCTTAAGCCATGTGTTTTGATTTCATTGTTTGCTTTTTTCTCGTTTGGTTCCTCGATTTTGTTGTGTAAAGTGAATAAATTTGCTGTATTCACCAAACGGTTATGTAAAGTTTCTTGGAATCAAAGATGTATGTATCTCGTGACAAGTACTGGAGAAAGAAGACAACTTTTCCCAAGTTTTTTTTATTAAGGATTTGTTGTAAAAAAAAGCCGAGAAAAAAGAAGGTTGCTTTATACATTTTACAACTGTAGTAGTATAAAATAATCAAATCTTGAACCTTTTCTGATCTCTTTAATCCTTTTTTTAATGCAGATTCTAATCCTTTCTTTAACCACCTACCTACAAAAGCATGGCTTTTTATCTGATGTAGTTGCCAGAGGATAATAAAGTTTCTGTTTTTTTTTATTTCCCCTCACTTCTGCCTTGTTTGAGAGGTCGTGTTGGGTGGTGGTGTTTTTGAGTCTTTGAAGAGATGGCAATGGCTGTGTTTAAGGCTCCTCTTAAAGGGGAATTTAATGGGGTTAGAAAGATTGAAGGGAAACAGTATAAGCATCATTTGCTTCAGCAACAGTCTTCAGGGAGAAGACGTGTTTTCGTGCAAACCGAAACTGGCTGTGTTTTGGGAGTTGAGTTAGACCGTAATGATAATGTTCACACTGTGAAGAAGAGGCTTCAGGTTGCCTTTAACTTACCTACTGAGGAAAGCTCTTTGACGTTTGGGGATATGGTGTTGAAGAATGACTTGAGTGCTGTGAGGAATGATTCTCCTTTGCTTTTAAAGCGTAACTTAATGCACAGAAGTTCTTCTACTCCGTGTCTTTCACCTACTGGGAATGATCTGCAGAGGAAAGATCTGAGTGGTCCTATTGAGATACTTAGTCACTCGTATTGCTTTCTGTCGTTGAAGCAAACTGCGAATGATATTGTTAAGGCGATGAAGATGGGTGTTGAACCAATCCCTGTCAATGGTGGCCTTGGAGGGGCTTACTATTTTAGGAATGAAAAGGGTCAAAGCGTTGCGATTGTCAAGCCTACGGATGAAGAACCTTTTGCGCCTAATAATCCTAAAGGCTTCACAGGGAAAACACTTGGGCAGCCTGGTTTGAAGCCTTCTGTGCGAGTTGGGGAAACCGGGTATAGAGAAGTTGCGGCATACCTTCTTGACTATGATCACTTTGCTAATGTTCCTCCCACGGCTCTTGTGAAGATTACGCACTCTGTTTTCAATGTCAATGATGGAATGGACAGGAACAAGTCTCGTGAGAAGAAGAAGTTGGTCAGCAGCAAGATTGCTTCGTTCCAGAAGTTTGTACCTCATGATTTTGATGCCAGTGATCACGGGACTTCAAGCTTCCCAGTCTCTTCTGTGCACCGCATTGGGATATTGGACATACGGATTCTCAACACAGATCGGCATGGTGGAAACTTTTTGGTGAAGAAGCTTGATGATGGTGCTGCTGGGAGGTTTGGTCAAGTGGAGCTTTTTCCTATAGATCATGGTCTTTGCTTGCCAGAAACACTAGAAGATCCTTACTTCGAATGGATTCATTGGCCACAGGCTTCAATACCTTTCTCTGAAGAAGAACTTGACTACATACAGAATCTTGATCCAGTGAAAGACTGTGAAATGCTGCGAAGAGAGCTTCCAATGATTCGAGAGGCTTGTCTCAGGGTCCTAGTTCTGTGTACCGTTTTCCTTAAAGAAGCTGCTGCTTTTGGACTTTGTCTTGCAGAGATTGGAGAGATGATGACTCGGGAATTCCGCGCAGGAGAAGAAGAGCCAAGTGAACTAGAAATGGTGTGTATCGAAGCAAAGAAATTAACAGTGAGACAAGATGTTTTATCTCCCAAGTCAGATTTAGAAGCAGACACAGAGTTTCAGTTTGATCTCGACTATAATGGCATAGACCTGGTCTATGACTCCGATGAACTACTCGTCAAAAACCCGTTTTCAAGTGGACATTCTTCACTTGGAAAGCTCAAGGAGAGCATCGTTGAAGAAGAGGAAGACGAAAGCGAAGAAGAAGAGGCAAGACTTACTCTATCTCTCACAAAGCTTTCAACATCATTGAAGAACCACAGTCTAAGCAACAACATGGGATCTGGATTCCTTAAACCTCCTAGAGTCAAGACAGAGAAAACACTGGTAAGTCACAAGAGTGCAAACGTGCAGCTCCCAGCGAGCGCAAATTTTGTGAAGTTAGCAGAAATGAAAGAAGTGGACTGGGTTGTGTTCTTGGAGAAGTTTCAAGAGTTGCTTGACTCGGCTTTTGCAGAACGTAAGACAATGACGTTGAGGAATAGACAAAGGCTTGGGACTTCGTGCAAGTTTTGAGAGATCATATAAGTAAAACTTTTAAGAGTTCACATAATAGAAGATCAAAGATTTTTACTTTTACGAGTTTTTGAAACAGTGACTTGTTAACTACGTTAAGATTAGTAAAGAAATGTTAGTTCGTTTTCTTCCCTGACATGCTCTGTAAATATTCTTTAGCATTTTTCTTCGAAATTTTGTTTCTCGTCATCCTTCGGTACGTTTTGCCTTCTCTTTACAAAATAACAGTATAAACAAGGGATACAAAATATGATGTGTTTGTGATAAACCTATCATTTTAATGGACACAATTCATCAGTGCCACATTAGTGACCATTCCCTGTCTTCTTTGTTAATATCTAACATAATCATGCACAACTTGTTGAACTATTTGAAATTTTATAAGTTTCTAAAAACAATCTTTTTCTTTATCTATTACTTTGAATAATTTGAAGGTTTTTTCTTTTTATGTAGGCATATTTGGAGTGACATTGTTTCTTATTATGTCAGTAGCCGACGCCAATACAAACAATGATTGATACTTCACAATTTCATATCGAAAAAGCTAAGGAGACTTGGACAGTCATCCCCATGATCAAGAATAACTACTTTATTGTAATATAATAGTCATGCCCATGGCCATGATCTAGAAAACTTGGAAGAAAAGAATATTACAACAAAATAAAAACAAATAATCATGGCTTAGAGGCTGTGTTCGCCAAGCTTAATGATTGATTTTTTCACTTAAGACACATTTTTTCTAGTTATTGTAAGATGTAAGACTTGAAGTTTTTTGTTTTTTACATCTAAAAAAACTACATTCGGAACCAAACCGAATTGAAAATGAAAATCGATTAACAAGAAATTTGTTAAAATATGTAAAAATTAAATCCAAACCAAAACCTAAGACATATCAAACTAAATCCAAAGAAAATATTTAACCTCAAATCAAATATATCCTTAGATAGTTGAAAACAAAGTACTCAAAAACGTAAAATTCATATGCTGAAAACCAAGTTTTAAAATATATATCTGATAAACCGAAAACCTCAAAAACCAGGATATATATGTAATAAACCGAAACTGGATTAGACTCTCTCTCTCTCTCTCCAAATATCATATATGCCTCCATGGCCTCTCAGCGAGGCTCACACAATCACCATGTCTAAAACAATCGACGAGATGATCGATTGTTAACCCTGCAGCCTGCATGAACGAGTGTACAATCACTGGACCGACAAATCGAAACCCTCGTTTGATCATATCTTTGCTAATGATCTCAGCCTTGGGAGATCTCAGTGGTACATTTCTTGGATACTTGAATTTGCTAATGATAGGTTTGTAATCCATAAACCCCCACATGAAGCTGCTGAATGATCCAAATTCCTTAACCACCTGTAAATAATAGAAAATAAATTAAGGTATATATGGAAAAATATACAAGAAATTATAGGGCTGTTTTACTGTTTAGCATAAGTGAGAAAAGGTTTAAAACTTGCCTTGGTTATGCATTTGGCATTGTCAACTATACACCTGACTCTACTCTCTTGTAACATTATTGCTTTGTTTGATGCAATCTCGGTGATCTCTTTCTCTCCCATTTTGGCCACCAGATTTGGGTCAAACTCACAAAACGCCTCTCTAGTTTAACAAATTACGAAAATATTCATAAATTTATATCTACTTGTATAATGTAACAAAATGCGAGAGATTTTACCTAAAGAGTTCTTTACGTTTTAGGATCTCAGTCCAATTATAGTCCATTAACATCCCCGACATGGCAAGGAACTCAAAAAGCAGGCTGGTTTAAAATTAAAAATCACCATACAGTTAATTTTCTTCGTACAACATTGATTTAAATATAACCATCTAGTATAACAAGAGGGTTAGCATTTAGTTTGTATACATATACGAAATTAATCTCATAAATTTGTGTAATCATACTTATCATCATAGACAGGGACTCCCCATTGCTGGTCATGAAACTTTACGTAGGCTTCATCTACAAAAAAAAAAAATACAAAATTATTTTTATGATCTTTACTTAAATTTATAATCATCACAAATTCATACTGGAATTTGATTTAGTTTAATCACATTATTGATTATCTAATTAACTTGTATAGATTCTATTTAGCTATATAATATTATATTAGGACATCTTGATCTTACCACTTTTCTTGGTGATCCAATTGCACCTCTTTGGCTCATCGCTATTGAAATCCAGACATAGCTGTTGTTCTAGTTGTTGCGGGATACTTTTTGGAACAATTGTTTCTCTTCTGTGCGGAGATGAGATTAAACCAAGTGCTAGAGAGATCTTTTGTTCCAACGTGGAATTTGAATCCGTGGAGACAGAATCGGTGGAGTTCTGAGAGAGCGATAGAGATATAGAAGAGAGTGAGAATGAAGAAGATGTGCTTCGTTGAAGCGTGATTGGGTAAATCCTCTTTAAGTGTTTCGCAAAGAAGTTAGAGTTTTGCTTAGTCTCCTTGTCTCGTACACTCTTCCTTTTCTCCACGATTTCTCTTCTTTTAGGACTTGCTTTGTACATCTTTGATTTTGGGGTAAGTCATTACAAGAAAAAACCAGAAGTACTTATAGGAGAGCAATGCACCATAAAGTGGAGGTCTTAAGTTAATGCATGTGGTTACTAGAGATAGAATTAATGACATCTAAGTTGGTGAAATGTGTATTTCATGTTTGTGAAATTTTACCATATTTGAATATCTTCTTCACTGATATATTACAAGATGCATATATTGTAAACAATATTTTTTTGGTTGAATAAATTTTGCATTCATTCAAAAAAAAAAAAAAAAAAACGTCAAAAATTTATTTAGTCTTTTTTTTTATATAGTGAAAGTTTATTAAAGTTGAAAACGACATATATGTAGTACGAGTTTTCATTAATTTAAGTTGTTTTTAGCTCTAATGCATGTATCAAGAAAGGTGTGACAGATAACCAAATTGGTGAAGTGATCCATCTTATTACCTTTTTCTAAATCTATTTGCTTTTAATATTTAATTTGTTGGAGTTCTCTTTCTATACTTGATTTGAAATACTAATTGACAGACGTATAATCAAATTTTACATGATGTTTTCTATTGTTTTTGTGATGGTAACTAATCTGCGTCTGACGTTACAAGAAAACAGAAGAAAAAAACAATGTCGGTATATGATGCTCTTATTAGATTAAAAACTATACTTGTGTTAGTTGTCTAGCTAGTTGGCAGTGGCACTCAGCACTACGATCTTTAGTGGAAACTGTGATTATTGATATGGTTACGATGAATTAAAAATAATTGTAAAACAGATTATTCTTAGCTTCTACTCTTTGCTGTTGCATGCTCATTTCTAAGAAATAAAGAAATGAACGTTTCGCCTATTTTAGACAAAGAACTCTCATCTTTTATTCTTTCTTTATGTAATTTGTATTTTATTTCGCGTATGTGTTACTTTGTTAAATTATAGTTTATTTTGATGCATAAATATAATCATCATTGTAATGACTTTTGTAAACCATCAAAAAAATAAATCAATTTTGACATAAGATTCTCTACTCTCTTTACTTTCTAAATATTGTAAACCGGTAAGAAAGCTGAACCGGAACAATTTTGTTCCGGTTATTTAAAAACCGGATTTAGGTTTAAATCGTAAACCCCAAGAAGAATCGTAAAACCCTTTCTTCTCCGTCTGTTTCTTCAAACTTGCCGGGGAAAAAAAAACCGAGAATATATCTCTCCGACGAAGCTCAATTCTCAACCCATCTCTCAAATTGAAGACAAGGGCATCTCCAGAAATCACCCAATTGAAAAACCCTAATCCCCAAATTCCATGATCTGTAGATGGATTGCATCCAATTCAAGCAAAGTATCTCGTATCCTCTCTCCTTTCTCTTCTCTCTTATCCACTAAATCCTCCTTCTCCATCGCCAAACTCGACGATGAGCCATTACCCACAACCAATTCCACTTCCGATTACAGAGACTTTCACCAAGAGATTCTCTTTGGGATGAAGAAGAATGGGTTCCGTGAGTTTCTTCACGGGCATCACTTCCGAGGCTTGGTTTCGGAACTTAGACATGTCCATGTAGAAGAGATCATGGCTGAATTGATGGCTGAAAGCTCAGATCTTTCGGTTTGGTTTTTCAAAGAGCTGAGAGATATTTATGGGTTTCGTCATTCGAGTTTTTCTACATTGTTGGTTTCACATGTTTTTGCTGGTCAGAGACGTTTCAAAGAGCTTCAAGTGGTTCTTGAACAACTCCTCCAAGAGCAAGGCAAGTCTTTTTCTTTTCTTTTGTCTCAAAGACTTGTGCCAATTACTGGAGAAAAGAGGAAACTTTAGCGTTTTCATGAATCTGATTTATAGCTTTAATTTCCCATGATTTGCTTTTAGGTTGTGGTTCAGCTTCTTTGATTTGTAAAGTTCTCTCTAGTAGCTTCAGGAAGTGGGATTACACAGGAGTAGTTTGGGATATGTTGTTGTTTACTGCGTCGAGATCTAAAATGGTTGATGATTCTCTTTATATCTTGGAAAAGATGAAGGATCTCAACTTGAAAGTGTCAACACAGTCATACAACTCTGTTTTGTATAGTTTTAGAGAAACAGATAAGATGTGGGATGTGTACAAGGAAATCAATGATAAGAACGAGTACACGTACTCAACAGTTGTAGATGGTTTGTGTAAGCAACAAAAGCTAGAGGATGCAGTTTCGTTCCTCCGAACTTCAGAGTGGAAAGATACTGGTCCCTCTGTAGTTTCTTTTAATAGTATAATGTCAGGTTACTGTAAATTGGGGTTTGTAGATATTGCCAAGTCGTTTCTCTGTACAGTTTTGAAATGTGGATTGGTTCCTAGTGTATATAGTCACAATATACTCATCAACGGACTCTGTCTAGCTGGTTCTGTCGCAGAAGCTTTAGAATTGGTTAGTGATATGAATAAGCATGGAGTGGAACCTGATTCCGTGACATACCATATTCTTGCGAAAGGGTTTCATCTTCTTGGTATGATCAGTGGTGGGGTTTTTGAGGTTATTCAAGATATGTTGGATAAAGGTTTGAGTCCTGATGTTATTACATACACAATATTACTATGTGGGCAATGTAAATTAGGAAATATTGATATGGGTTTAAAATTGCTGAAGAATATGTTGTCGAGGGGATTCGAGTTTTGCAGTATCATCCCCTACAGTGTAATGCTCAATGGTTTATGTAAAGCAGGACGAATCAGTGAAGCTTTGTCATTATTCTATGATATGGAAGCCTATGGTCTGAGACCTGATCTCGTAGCATATTCTATTGTGATTCACGGCCTCTGCAGGCTAGGAGAATTTGATATGGCTGTTTGGCTTTTCGACGAGATGTGTACCGCCGAAATTCTTCCGAATTCTAGGACACATGGTGCTATATTGCTTGGTCTATGTCAGAAAGGGATGTTGCTTGAGGCAAAAGCGCTTCTGGATTCTTTGATTTCAAATAGCAACACACTGGATATTATTCTGTACAATATCGTCATTGACGGGTATGCAAAGTCTGGTTGCATCAAGGAGGCATTAGAGTTGTTCGAGGTAGTAATTGAGAATGGGATAACTCCTAGCGTTGCAACTTTCAACTCTTTGATTTACGGGTATTGCAAAATCCGGAATATAGCTGAGGCTAGAAGAATCTTAGATGTCATCAAGTTATATGGATTGGTTCCAAGCGCTGTGAGTTATACTACACTGATGGATGCATATGCTAACTGTGGAGATACTGAAAGCATAGATGAATTGCGCTCGGAAATGAAAACTAAAGAAATCCTAGCAACCAATGTCACATACGCAGTGATTATTAAAGGGCTCTGCAGCGGCTGGAAACTCGAGAAATGCAACCAGGTACTCAGTGAGAGGACACTCGCTAAATGCAAACAGGTGCTCAGAGACATGGATTCTGAAGGTATCACTCGAGATCAGATCACTTACAATATAATTATTCAGTATCTATGCAGAGTTAAACATTTATCCGAAGCATTTGAGTTGTTGGATAAAATGGAATCTGCAAATCTTGTTCCTACCCCTGCTACTTATAATATTCTAATCGACAGCCTTTGTGTCTACGGTTGCATAAAGAAAGCTGACAGGTTTTTCTATTCACTCCAGAAGCAGGGTGTTAGTCTGTCCAAATTTGCTTATACCACACTGATTAAGGCACATTGTGTAAAGGGTGACCCTGAAATGGCAGTGAGGCTATTTCATCAGCTGCTGGACAGAGGATTCGATGTTTCCATCAGGGATTACAGTGCGGTGATCAACCGTTTGTGTAGGAGACATTTAGCAAATGAGAGCAAACTCTTCTTCCGTCTAATGTTATCCCGGGGTATTTCGCCTGACTTGGACATATGCAAAATGATGATCAAGTCATCAGATGAATTGCTGTCCTGGACCATCAAATCGGGTTTGTTGCCTGATCAGTAAGCAGCCAATGTTTGTCTGTTGTCCCATCTTATATGCTAACTGCAGAAGGCACACTTTCAGTAGAGAAACTATCACATGAGGTAACCGTTAGTAGTATACTGTTACTGTAAAAAAGAAACCCACACAAGTTTTATAGTTTGTTATCTGATGATGTTCTATTGCCGTTTCTCAGTGTTCCAGTTAACAGAATAATCTCAGCTATTGGATAGTATTCATCAAGCAACAGTGTTACCACATTAACTTCCTTGAAGGATTGCGGTAACCGGTAAGTGATGTTTCTTAACCATTTGCATAGTGAACATATACTTTCCACTTTTTGTCAAGTTTTAGTTTCCCCAACCCAAACGCAGATGTCTTGGTCGTTTTGCTGCTTGAGTCTAACACTGTATTAGTTTTCGTCAGGTTCTTTGGGAAAGTAAAGTCATCCCCAGATTTGCTTGAAACAGGCGGTGAGTCGAAATTGTCGGGTCAGTGACAACAACCTCATAACATGATTGGTAGCGAATAAGAGTATTAGATGGAAGTGGACAAAAGGATTACTTCACTTCTGTGAGGGATTAGGGAGTCGGAGCCCATTAAACTACAAACCAAGACGGGTGAAATACATAATCTGGTTATATCTTAAAACATGGTAAATTGTATATTGTACGACATCGACAAATGATAACATTGAGAGAACACAACTAGGTTACACACTTATACGTACCACTTTTTATAGAAAACTTAGAACGATCGATGTTACAAAAACAAAGCTCATATCTAGTTACACATATATATATATATATATTATGTATTTTGATATCTTATAATATTAATATTGAATAATAAGGAGCATTTTATAGGATTATGACAAATTTGATCAGTTGTTCTTGGGAGGATGGTGTCTTGGTTTCCAGTAATCAGCAGTGTACGCAACGAGATCATCCTCTTCCTCAACAGTTGTCTCTTTCTTTGTTGGCTTCTTCATCATCATCTTTGTCGTTTCCTTACTAAACTCTTCTCCACTTCTTCCTCCTATTTGGACCTTCTTCATCGCATCCCCATCATCATCAAGATGCTTCATAACCTGCTTATCATCATCAACCTTATTAGATTATTTACGTGTTTATGTATGTCGTCGAAACTTAAACTACTGAGGTATAATGTGCAGCCCCTATGTGAAATTCGCACTTTTTGCCTAATGTGGGCATTGATTCCATAAGTTTTCACTACTCAAGAAATTAAAACACGTAAAAGTATTTTTTGGGGAACATAGTAATACCTTTGCATTTGAAACATCGTCAACTCTTGACACTTCATCCTTGTGTCCTGATGAAAAAATAGGATATACTTATAAACTATAAAGTAACTGCATTTTTACTGTAAAGTATAAACATGCATGCAACTGTATATAATTCATACAAAATGGGGAAAAGGAATAAATAGCATTGAGAAAGTTCGATTTTCATAATGCAAGTTTTTACGTATATAATATGAATTATATGAGTTACGTACGTAACTATTTCGAATATTCACGACATTAAAATTTTGATGATTGAACATATTAGAGAAAAGGAAAATAAAAGAAAGAGATGAACCATGAAGAGAATAGCTAAAGGAGAGGCAAAACAAAAGAAGAATCAACAAACACAGAAAGCTCGAAGTGATATTGGCCATCTCTTATATTCTTCTTTTAGATGCGATCGAAAACGCTCTCTAAATGTATTATGTGAGATCGAAAACGCTCTCAAAACTGAATGATGAAGAATAGAAGAAGATTAACTAGTGTATATATATAGGGGAAGAAAAACACCCAAGAGTATGCCAAATTTAATCTATTTTTACTTTACCATAAGCCATGTGTCTCTATTGGGAACCTGCCATGCATAGATATTGGGACATGCGTAGAATTCCCGAAAGATGCATGAAACTGTGAACTACAACATGAGATCCAAGTTCACACCCATAACTAAGTGAGCCAACCCAACTAGATAAAAAAAATTATATATCAAGTGTGAATGAACATAGTCTATATATTAATCAATCCCGTTGTAAAAATATAAATATACTTCTTTGGTTTTCGAAATAAGCTTACAATACTAGCATAGAAAAATATGGTCGAATGATGTAAAAAACAAAAAATATTTTGTCGAACTTAGAATATCTACTAAGGTACCGTTCATAAAGATCTTAAAGAGAAACATGCATCTTCTTGACCAAAACATTAAAGAAAAAGGTTTGTATTAACTATTAAGTCAAAATTATGTACGACCATTCAAGAACATTCCTTTTGTTTTTTTTAGTAATGAATTGCTCTGAAAGTGGAACTTAATTAAGAAAAAGGAATTATAGTGCAAAAATGTGCGGGTAAGCACAGTAAATCTATTTTGTGGAAAGCATTTTCAATCTCATTTTTAAATCGCTAGAAGTGCCATTCAGGATGAGCTTTTGGGTAAATGAATGTACTTTGGAGCCGGCCGGAAACAAAACTAGCCAGACACCACAATATATAACTATAAGTATAGTTTGGCTTCCATTTGGTATTAGTATTACATAATTTATTTTCCTGGAATGACTTTTGTGATCTCCGAGTTTTTCCCCCTCTCACAAGTCACAAATACAAATGATACTGAAAAAAGAAGATATTTACGTTGGGAATAGCCCAAAAACATCGAATAAGGAGAAGAAACATAACGTAAAATGCAATTCACAGATGTGCATGTTTTGTGTTGGTCTCTTACTATATTACCACTTTTCTCAGGTTCAAGAACAATAAAAGTAAAACTTGCTCAATTCTCTATACTAAATATAAACACACCCTTAAACTGAACTATAATATATTTAATACTGAGTCCTAGCTAAAATTTGTTAAGTCAAGTTAAAACATGAGTAGATTAGCTGTATAGTGTTTCTATATGACTTTCAAGTTGCCACTAATTACATGTTTTTAAGTTTTATTCATAAGTTTTGTTGACAAAAAAACCACAATTTTTTTTATGAATCTATATACCTGATAATATAAAAATATAATCGGCAGATCGAAGGAAGTCGGTCAAATATGAGTTATTAATTAGTTAATGGACCGTAAGAAACATATCATGATGAATCAGTGGGTGTGGAATGTAACCTATGGTCTATATAACTTCTATAATTGGAATTTGTGTATCTTTGTTAGTATCAATATTGTGTATGCTGTTTCTCCCACATTGCACCAAAATTTACGTACCTAATTGCTTTACCCGATCAGGAGTTCATAACATAATATTTTTTTTCTTAGTATCATTACAACAGTATCATCTGGAGTTAATTCGATTAAACCATAAGTCTGTAATCTCTATCTGTGTGAAACTGCAAAAAAAATTAATAATCCGTTTTTTCTTTTACTTTTATAATGCTACTACAAATTTGAAGCGAAGGTCTCAAATCATTAACCATTTTTACGTAAGACTTTCACTATGTATGTACAAGTTAGTAGTGCAAGTGATTTTCATTAAACCTGATGAATTTTCATAAAATATTTTCCTATTTACCTGAATTTTTCATTTAAACCTGATGTAGTTACATGTTTCATAATGGGCTATTCGTATGCATATAGGCCCAATTATACGGACGCGTCATGTCGTTAATTAAGCATGCAATGATGGAAATAAACAAAATTTGAATTTAGATTTCGTTAACCCCAATAAGATATTGCCCGTGTAATTCCAAAAGAGAAGATTGATTTGAATTTTCCTTAAGTAATGATTAGATTTAGCTTTCTTTCCCTCCAAACGAATAGATTACTAATTGATTTAGAGCTATCTGTTCTCCACTACACATCATTGTTTCCCTTTATTAGATTAAGTTTTATATTCTTTCATTGATTAATAATTTGCTCATTTTTATACTCTCTCCGTTTCAAAATATAGAATGTTTTAACTAAAGCACGCAGATTAATAAGCTTTTACTTTTAACAAGTTCAACCAATCAGAAATAATACTGCATAATATAAAATATTAAACTAATCTAAAAGTTGCATAGAAACTTGAAAACATCTTATATTATGAAACAAAAAACTTTTCTAAAACATCTTATATTTTGAAACGGAGGGAGTAATAAAAGTAGCATCTAGAAGACCACTGATCGATCGGTATGTGGGCGTGTGTATCCTCATCTATGTCTTTTTATACTGATAATAAGTAACATCCTTATTTATGCTTTTTTTAACGACATCTTATGACAGTTGACACTTGACACAATGTTTGGCTTTTACGATTCTGAAACATGATTGTGAAGGTCAAATTCATTTTGTTATATACTTATCACTTCCAAATCAATAAGAGAAAGTTATAATAGAATGACGAGAAATATTTTGCATAGTTTAAGGAAATTAATATAGTATGTTAAGCCTTAATCTTAG
This sequence comes from Camelina sativa, assembly GCF_000633955.1. Lineage (NCBI taxonomy): Eukaryota > Viridiplantae > Streptophyta > Magnoliopsida > Brassicales > Brassicaceae > Camelina > Camelina sativa. The sequence continues at coordinate 6,252,346 of NC_025701.1, read as the reverse complement.
TTATATTTAGATGGAAACTTTATATAAAAAGACAGAGCATTTAAAGGGGAAAATTTAGAATTTATTTTATAACCATATTATGAATAAATAAATATTAGCTCTAAGTAATATCACTAGATTATAGCATATCATCTATCATTATCGCATAGGCCATTCTTTTCTTCTTACCAATAATTAATTATATAAAAAAAAAGATTCTCGAGTGAAATGGGAGCTGCGACGTCGACGATGGCTGCGAGGTTTGCTTTCTTCCCACCAACTCCTCCGTCGTACACGGTGGTGACAGAGGAGTCTACGGGGAAGATGAGGATATCGACGAACATGCAGTATCATCACCTCAGAGATGAGGATATCGAAGTTGCGAAGATACGGACAAGAAGAGGGAATGAGATCGTGGCGATGTATGTGAAGAATCCAACCGCTAAACTCACCGTTTTGTTTTCTCACGGCAACGCCGCCGATCTTGGTCACGTTTTCTACATCTTCGCCGAGCTAATTCAACTCAATGTCAATATCATGGGGTTAGTTTTTATATCTCCATGACATAATAATGTATTAATCCATTAATTAAGTTCACTTGTTTTGGTTCTATGTTTTTGTTCCATACTATTTTTTGATAAGAGACAAGATTTTATTCAATCCAAAAATAAAAGTGATGGTACATTAGTCATCAGAAAATTTATATTTATGATTTCTCAATATTAGGTTAGTTAGGATAGCATAGGATTCCAAATTATATTTAATAAAATAAGTACTTTTAACCCCAAAAAAAAAAATTATTTCGTCAAATTTCTTAGCTAGCTGTTTTTTCGTTTGTTCTTAATTAATTTTGTATAATTTATTAATAAAATGTATATTAATTATATATTTTCTTAAAAAAATAGGATGGTCTATTTCAACACTGAGACCACCGAATTTTAAATAATATACAGTAATTTGGGTTCTAATAATACATATGGGGTTCTGTGATGATAATTGCAGATACGATTACTCAGGATATGGGCAATCTTCTGGTAAGGTAAGTCATGTATTCCGATTATTTTAAATAACGCTTGGGATTAGCGCGTGTGATTTAATTTGGATCGTAAAAATTGAAAGCCAAGCGAACAAGAGACGTACGCAGACATAGAAGCAGCTTATAATTGGCTAAGAAACACTTATGGTACAAAAGATGAATGTATCATTTTGTACGGACAATCCGTCGGAAGTGGACCGTCCCTTGAGCTTGCTTCTCGTCTTCCATGTCTCCGAGCACTTGTTCTTCATAGTCCTTTTTTGTCCGGTTTACGCGTCATGTACCCTTTCAAGCATTCCTTCTCGTTCGACATTTACAAGGTTTGATCCTTCTTTTATATTTTCTTTAAAGGAGAGATCTCAGCATCGATTCGTGACCTAATATTGAGTCTCTAGCTAGAGATTTGATTTCTATCTAGTTAAGAAGCTAGTACAGTCTAGGATCGTATTATGTGATATTTTATTAATTACTTGACAGTATAGAGTTTCTTAATTTTCTTCTAAATATCTTTTTTTCTTAATTAGAGTTAAGTACATTATCCTATTAGAATATCAAAATATTGACATTGAATATTATACGTTTCTTTAATTTTCTAAAACTTAAACATCATAGCCAAGTACATCTATTAACAATAACTTCATGGGATCAATGATGTGTACATCTATAAACATCTATTAGTGTTAATATTGGATTTGGTATGGTAAACCTTTATGGGATCAATGATGACATTCCATGGTGTGTAAAAATATAAGATATATGATTTTAACATATATCTACCCCCAAAATAAGGATAATCTCATTGGTTTGGTACACTGATAAAAGTTTTTTTTACTGCAGAATATTGACAAAATTCATCTCGTGGAGTGTCCTGTTCTTGTGATTCATGTAAGTCTATTTTCACATCACAGTATATTGATATACAGTAATCATTCTTATTTTATATATACGAGATTATAATAACAACTTGGTATAATACTCTCCTTGCAGGGAACGAATGACGATGTGGTGAATATTTCACATGGAAAACAGTTATGGGAACTATGCAAAGAAAAATACGAACCCTTATGGCTTAAAGGAGGAGGCCACTGTGATCTTGAGATGTCCCCTCACTACTTACCTCACTTGAGAAAGTTCATTTCAGCCATTGAGAAGCTTCCAATTTCAAACTTTCGGCGCCAATCACTGGCTGATGACCACAAGAAAGAGAAATCAACAAAGAGTAGTAGTTGGATTGGATCTAGGCATAGCACAGAATGTGTTACTGCTAGAGACAGATCAAGAAAGTACATTAGTAACGATCATCGGTATGGGAAGAGAAACAGTGTGGATAGCTCCGATCGGGCTAGGAATAGCTTCGACAGGTTAGTACTTAAACCGTTGATGATCGAATGATTCAGTTATTAACTTTAGTTTTTGTTATCTGAAGTCGATTTGTATGATCATGTTATACAGGAGATCTTACTACATAAAGTTTTTGGTTGTAGGTTGGGTGAAATTGTGAGATCAGTTCGGTTGTGTAATGTTGATTGTGTGAAGAATGCAGTTGCTGAGGTTTAATATTTGTTGTCACAACATTTTTTTTTCTTTTTCTGATTCGTTCGTTAGACTCTTTGGAAAAGAGAAACACATTTCTGTATGAAAATATTTTATTTTCTTTCTAAAGCATTACTATGAACATATATATTTATTATCCAATAACAATTGATTAATTCTCATCCTTAAAATCTAAAATATAATTCATTCCGCAGAAATTTATTATGCCTCACGTCACGTCATCAAGGCCACATCAGCGCCACAGCACAACTGGTAATTTTTGTTTGACCAAGCTCTGTTGAAGAAGTGTGTGTGCGGCGGAGACAACACAAGCCAGACACCTGTTTACAATATCCAAGTCTACGCCACTCACAGGAGATCTTCTGTTGCAAGATCCGCGCTCTATATAAACAAACCCTATAACCTCACAAACTTTACACTCAACTCAAAACCATAAAAAGAAACAAAATGGCTTCTACTCATCAAATTTACAAGCTAATGATCATTGCAATACTATTTCTCTCCTACACATTAACCTCTCTAACTGAAAATACCGAGCTCGCAAGCGTTCCACAATGCAAATCCGGACCACACGCATCGTTTTGCAACAACAACAAAGAATCGACGAAACTCAAAATCATAGCTATTTTCTCTATCTTAGTGGCGAGTATAATTGGTGTTTCTTTACCCTTGTTCACCCAAAGGGTTCCGGCGTTAGGACCAGACCGAGATCTTTTTGTGGTCGTCAAGGCATTGGCCTCTGGAGTGATCTTAGCGACGGGTTATATGCATGTATTACCCGACTCTTTTTACGATCTCAATTCCCCTTGCTTACCAAGAAACCCGTGGAAGAAGTTTCCGTTCACTACCTTTATCGCTATGCTATCGGCTTTGATAACGTTGATGGTGGATTCTTATGCTATGAGTTGGCATAAGAAGAGAATGCTTAAATCGCAAGCAAATGTCGTTGAAACCCTAGAGAGTGGATCAAAGGAATTGGAGAGTAAAAACGGGATTATAGTTGCCGACCGGAAAGACGACGCAAAATCTCAGCTTATTAGGCATCAAGTCATTGCTCAGGTAGGCACACAGTATGGTTGATTTCCTTTGTTGAAATTTGTTACATTACAATATTTCATAGAACCCTAATTTTGAAATAAATAAATCTGTGCAGGTTTTGGAGCTAGGAATTGTAGTGCACTCCGTTGTAATCGGCCTTGCAATGGGAGCTTCTGATAACAAATGTACCATACGTTCTCTCATCGCGGCTCTTTGTTTTCATCAGTTATTTGAAGGCATGGGGCTTGGCGGTTGCATTCTTCAGGTAGCAAAATTGTACTTAACAATCGCTTAGCCGAGTATATATATTGCATTTTACTAAAATAAATTTGTGAACAAAAATAAATTAGTTTATAATCAACTGATTGTAGTATACTTCTCATTGTACCAACTCTTTATTATAGTTTTTTTTCTTTTTTTCTAAGGCGCAATATGGGAAGAAAACAAGCTGGACAATGGTGTTTTTTTTCTCGGTCACGACACCACTAGGGATCGTCCTTGGAATGTTGTTACAAACTGTGTACAGCCCCACGAGTCCAACGGCATTGATTGTAGTTGGTGTCTTAAACGCATGTTCGGCCGGTTTATTGAACTACATGGCACTTGTTGATCTATTGGGTGCTGATTTTTTGGGACCAAAGTTGCAAGGAAATATGAAGCTTCAGACAATGGCTTATGTTGCTGTTTTTCTAGGTGCCGGAGGAATGTCTTTAATGGCCAAATGGGCTTAGAAAATGTTGAAAATTGAAATTGCATGTATGCCAAATTACATTTAGTCCATTCGTAAACCGTCTCACCATTTGTTGAGTGAGCCAATATAAATTTGTTTTAACTTGAGCCACATCATGTTTAATAATTTCGAATAATTTTCTTTAGTAATATATTTTTGTTTTATAGAGAAAAAGTAATGGCAGAAAACAAAAATATATAATAGTCTTTAGCTCAGTTGGTAAATGAGCAAGTTATGTCACGAGTTCGAGTATATGATTGTACATGTTATTAACTGTTTCACAAAAAAGAGGAAGATATATATAACTAATGTCGGTTATAGAGAAAATCTAAACAAACTCCGGATATTTGACCCTTTAATTCAATTGTTTGACCCCGCAGATCTTTTTTTGTTAATAAATTGATAATAATTAAGCCGGTAATATCTGATATACGCATATGATTTTCGTATTGCAGTACGTTTTATCAAATTGTTCAAAAAAAAAAAAAAAGAACTGATCATCTTAACACACGTACGTTTTATTCCCTTGGTAACAACTGATTGATATTGATACATGCATAGTCCTCATTGTTGTATCTATTGAACTTTTTGTTATTCGTTTACATTATTGAAAAAGAGAACATTAATTTAGGAGAAAGATGACTTAATTAAGCGGTTGGACTGGTAGTTTCTCCACCAAAACTATGGCATCTACATAATCCTTTATCACATCGACAATCAACACAAGCCTCACACGCGATGTTCGTTAAACATTGTGTATTTGTTTTGCATCTAAATGAGATTGTGACATCATCCCCCTTGGCTATCTCCGATGACTCTGAAACTGCGAAAAGAAGAATGAAAAACAATGCAATTAAATTTTTAAAACACTGTACAAATTGTTTAAAGGGGTCGACCAGCAAAATATTGCGTTAACGGTAAAGAAACTAGATTTCGGTCGCAGTGAGGACAAGAACGGCCAATAACATAGCCATAATTACGCCAAGATTGTTCATTTTCTCTCTGAATTTTGAGACTGATTCTTTTTGTTGAAAATGAACGGCACCTTGTATGTAACTTTAGCTTCGTTAATTTGTAATGATTGTAGTGTGACAAAGAACAACAAATATATGTAGGAGCATGATGGCCTCAAGATGGTCAAGTAGAGAGTGATTCCTTTTCTATTTTTGTATGTTTGGAAATATATAACAATATATCTATTATTTCCTCCGATTTTTTAATTTTCATTCTAGAGTTAAATTTTTGTTTAATACTATTATTTATCGTTTCCTTTTTACGATGCAATTTTATCAATCAAATTTTCAGTTTTATCTCTCACTTTTAGCTTATTAATTCTATAAAATAAATGAAATAATGTATTAATGAAGGGTAGATCATGTAATGTTAGGAAAAACTTTAGATCATTCCATATTTATCAACTCTAAACAATAAAGTAATGATTAAATCTGAAAGTTTTAGGCAAAAAAATTATGTTTACTATACAGCTGCATATTGTTCATTTATGTTGGTGTTGGGTTTCTACGATTATGAAGCCCGAAAGAAAAGCCCAATAAGTTGTAATTGTCGTTCGAGATAATAGGCTTGGAGGAAGCCCAGGAAATGGGATCGTATGGAGAAGATGCCGAGTCAAGGTTTTGGAGAGGATCTCGGGATGACGAGCCGGGATCGTTGGAGGAGAACGAGGAGATAGTTTCGAGACCGGTTTTCTGTATTAGTAGTCGGATTTTGATTAGAAAGAGGACATGTAACTTTTAACGAATATAACAGAGAAAATCAATACAAAAAATCCAGTTCGTTTGTTCTTTATTGTTCTTGTCGATTTATACCGAAAGTCTGCCCAGATCTTATTTCTTAACTAAATTTTTCTAGTTGTTGTTTCTGATATCAATGATTTAGTATTAAGATTTTTTCATTAAATTATAAATCAGATATTTTATTTCATTCACTGAAGGTTTTTTTTTTTTTAATTATTCTTTTGCACATGACAAGAAAATAAAAGAGAAATTGAAAAGAAATGGACAAATTGATTAAGCAGTTAATGGCGCAGCTGTTGGATTTCCACCAAAACCATGGCATCTACATAATCCTTTATCACATCGGCAATCAGTACAAGCTTCACAAGCTATGTTTCTCAAACAGTCCGATTTCGTTTTGCATGTGAATGAGATTGTGATCGTTTTCTTCTTAGCATCCACCACAGAGTTTGGAACTGCCAGAGAAAAAAAAAAAAGTCATATCAAAATACTGTTATTGGTATAACAAAAAAGTGAAACTGAATTTGAGGTTTAAGAAGAAAGAAAGAAAAAACTAAATACAAGTCGCGGTGAAGACAAGAGCGGCCAAAAACACTGCAATGGTTACACGAAGATTATTCATATTTTTCTCCTAGCTCTGAACCGAATTCGTTTGTAGAATTTGAGGTGTGGATAACTTTCGTTTAGTTTGCGATGTGATGGAAGAATACAATTATAGGTGTATTATATATAGAGCATGATGGTCCATAAAGTTGCTTCTTTGCCTAAAATGTTATTACTTTTTTCAATGTTTTCAATTAATGAAGTTGTTGACACCTATGTGTATATGATATGCTTGTAAATTTTAAATTAAATTAACAGATTTTTTTTTTTTTTTGGTAAGGAACAGATTTGTTAATAAGGTGTCTTAATTTAGAATCTATGGCTTTTAAAGGAAATAAATTTATCACAAAAAGAAAGTGTAGGTTAAGTGGTTAGAAAAATCTAAGGCTTTTGTCGTTTTCTTCCAAAAAGCACGAAAAGAGAAACCACAAATGATCTGTTTTGTTATTGAAAAATGTAAATTTAATTTATAGAAAAATAAATATAAATAACACTAAATATTATAGGGAAAATCAGTGTAAAGGAAAATAAATTTAAGGTCAAGAAAAAAAATATCTCACAAACTAAGCACATTATTTTCTTAAGATTCGTTTTTTTTTGCTGGAAATAAAGTTTTTAAAGCCTTACCAGTCATACCAATCATCATTCTTCCAAAAATTGTAAATATGATTTTATAAGTTAAATTAGGCTTTAGACATACAAAAGTTTTCAAAGTTTAATGTATACTTTCCTGATATTTTTTTCATAATTTTTAATGGTATATGGACAATTACATTATTTGTTCTAAAAAACACTATTTTAAATATATTGTATTAAAATATATGTTCAGACCAAACGACGTGGTGACTGTCACTGGTTTATTCATTTATGTGTGTCTTTAATATTTTCAACCATAATCTAAACTCTAAATTAACTATGATCTGATGAGCTGTTTTTTTTGTTTTAACTTTTATGTAATGATATGTGCGACTCGGTCACAGAAAGAAGAATCAAACTCTTCTTGGGCTCTTATGGGTGAATATTAAAACTATCGCGCTATAATTATATTTTTTATGTAAGAAGAATAAAAATATTTATGTTTTAGTGGATGTCCTTGCCCTCACAATCACAACTATTGTTGAACCACAACATCTACGAGCAAAATCATGTTCTAATCTCGGCCACAAAATGAGTCATTCAATATACATATATAGTTTATATATTAAACGGTTGATATATAATCTTCATTATTAATTTTCTCAATTGAAAAAATTGCGATTTAGTTTATTTTGCATTATAAACAAATGATTATACAGGAGAAAGAGTAGTTCAAGATGTTGTTGGATCATTGTCTTGGGGGTTTAGAGCCATGGCATTTACACTTTCCATGATCGCATTTGCAATCCTGATAAGAACAATGCCTACAAGCAATATGGTTTAAACAACCCTGGTCCATTTTGCATTTGAATTATTTGGATTTGGATAGAGTGTCCATTTTGAGTTCCTCCAACGAATTCGTAACTACCAAATGAAAAAAAAAAATGAGTTTTTGTTAAAGCAGCCAATGACCAAAGTGTCAAATGTATAATACTAATCGCGTTGAAGACAAAAAAAGCCAAGAACGCAACAATGGTAACGCGAAGATTGTTCAATTTTTGTTTCGGATTTTTGAAAACATATTGTCAAATGAATTAAATTATCTTATATACATGAATAATTTGTGTTGATGAGCTCTAGATATGTATACACGTTAAACTATTAATTGGGCTTTTCTGTTTTAATGATTTTATTAAATATCATTTTAAACAAATTAGCAAAAACTAATTGGATTGGATTTACAATTGTCAAAATATATTTACCAAATTAATACCAAATCTATGTGTGTTTTTTTTTTTTTTTGACATCAACCAACTCTTTGTGTAATTTGTTTCAATTTATTCATAATATTTGCAACTAAGTAAATAAACAACTGTTTGTTCAAAAAAAAATAAAAAAAGTATATAAACATCTATATCTCGAAGTAATTTATCTTTGGATATGTTTTCTTTTATTGGGGGTTTGAAAATGGACTATCGGGTCCATGAGTCCAAGAAAGAAAAAAAAAATGCATATCATTCTTTATCTTCGACACCAAGACTTGGAAATATTGGCTTCATGTATCTTATGATTATCTCGCGTGCTAGTTGCAAGCTATAGAGGCGAAATGTGGAGGAGGGTGTCCGCCGGATAGGGGACCAACCAATTCGGGAGTTGTAAAACAATTAAGAAATGCTTCCCTACTTGTAGACTTAAGAAATGCTTTTGAGATTCACGTGAGTGTAGTTTTGGTTGAAGTCTCCAATCATTTATTTTGTAATAATCTGTAGAGGTACTCACATTAATTAGGTTTTGATAAGCGTAGCAAAAATAATATAATGGACTGAATACAAATTAAGGTTTCATGGACTCTTTGCTTCAAGGATTTATGTGTGATAAACGTAGCAAAACTAATATGATGAGATATAATCATTTTTATATCTTTGTGAGCTCAACATCTCTTCTTTAGCGATTAATATACATTCACCGGAGTTGCATCAATCAGCATCTATAGCATTCACATATATGCATATCACATGTTCGATTGTATATACAGACTTTGAGTTTGCACGTTGGCGGACAAATTTCGTTACAAGAAGAGTTTCCGTGGCAACGCTCACACTGTCTGATATCAGGGCTAGAACCAATCACCGTAGTAGTGAGAACTTGAAGATCATTGCCACAGTTGCAGTAAGGATTTGTGGAAGGACAAATGCATGGTTTTTGCGATTCTCTTACCATCGCATCAGATACCGACAATAAATCTGCATCCCAAAAGATTAAAAACAAATCAGTAAATGTTGGCAGAAGTGTAAAATGGATTTCACATTTTCAAGGCTATGTGGTATACGTGCAACGTAATTCTTACAAGATGCAGCAATAAGAGCGAATACAAAATGAAAGATAAGTCTCGCCATAGATTTTTTAAGTCCTTGCAATGAGAATAAAATTTTGATGGAGAGCTTACTGCAAAAGCTTTGACTATTTGTATTTAACTTACGAATTTTTAAATAATTTGGTAAGAACAAAAAAAGTCAAGTAATTTTCATTTTAGTTAATTGACTTAATGAGAAATCAAATCGGATTCAGTTCAGAACCATCCGAAAATAATTCATGGGTTTTTGCCTTTTTGGGTTATATATTATTCAATTAAATCGAAAATATTAAATATTAAATTAAATGTAAATTTAAATAGATTTCCTAAAGAAAATATAGTGGTTATCGAATATTTATGGTGCCTCTAATTTAGAAAACTAACAAAATTAATATTCTTAGTAAATCAAATGACACTTCAAGTTTGGAAAACTATTATAAAATAATATCTGATTGCCAAATTGCTCCTAAATTTTAGTCATCTATCGGATATCTCATTAATTTTTATTCTAAACCAACAAAATCCAATAATATCATATAATTATAAAGATATCATATGTTTGCCAAATATCGCAAGTTTTCACCTAATTGTTAGTATTCTACTTGATTTCGAAAACAAAAATATCATTAATCACTAAAAGATCCTAACAAAACCCAAAACTATTTCTTTATATGATTAGAATCAATACTAGTATTTTTGCAGCAGTTTTTGCTCAAAAATACTTTTTGGAAAGTTTTTACATTTAATGCATTGACTTTAATATTAGTTACCAAAACTTCAAAATTAGTTATAGGTAAGATTTTGAAAAATAAGGAAATATTTCTATCTCATTCAAACATAAATATATGATTCCCTTTTATTTTCTATTTGAATTTATATTTAAATTATCTTGAACTATTCTATAATATATTTAGTTAGTAAAAATTATATTTTTTCTTGTATATGATGTAATACAAAATTTTGAAAACGGACATATATTACTCAATAGATGAATAAAAAATACGGGTATAATATCCCACATCATCTAAAATGATAGGGCAATGTTTCAAAGTCATACTATAAAAGAGACCAAAATGATTTCGAATACAAATGAGTAGAAAGCTTGATTTCTCAGGCATTCAAACTTAAAAAACTTTTATTTGGTTTATTCCGTTTCTTTATTTCAAAGATTTTTAAAAGGTTAAATATGAAAATATTTAAAACTTTTAAAAAGTTAAATATGATAAATATTATACCGTAGATACAAAATAAATATTAAAAATTAAGATGATATAGTATGAGTTAAAATATCTCGGGACGGATTATATAGCGGGACGGGTTTTATCGATATTTATATAGATTAAAATATATCATTAATTCGGTGTTACAGGGGTAAAACACCATTTCATTATTTTATTAATACTGTCGGTATTAGAGAATAAGCATATCTAATTAAATTGATTAAATAAATATTATGTAAAAAATAAATTATATTGCGATATTATATCGTTTATTTAACGATTATTATATAATTATAACATATTTAACCAACATATACAACTTATAATTTAAATATTTTAGCTATAAATAATTTTACCCCGCAGTGTACCGGGGGTCCTAATCTAGTTCAATATTAAATTATCAGTACAAGATCAGCTACAAAGAGTATATTCAATAAGTTAGTTTAAGTAATTACCTTAAAAAACAAAATTACTATTAATATTCTATATATATTTAATTATTTATAGAATTATTAGGAAACTTCTCTACAAGTCAAAATACATTTTTCTAGAAGACTTCAATTTACTAATCCTAAAAATCGACACCCAATCCTCACTAAATAAAGCAATACATTTGTGGAACAAAACATCAAGTCCTTGTTTCATTCCAATTTTTCTATGGTTTTCCTGAAGTTTTTTTATTTATTTATGATTTTTTGTTTACTATATTCATGTTCTTTTATCCAATATGATGTATATTAATGTTTTTAAATTTTATTTTACATGAACATCAAAAATATTGTGAATCTATCAAACTCATATTTGTTTTGTGATACAGATATATACAAAATTTCATTCAATATTTTTTAATTATGATGCAGATTACGACTACAAACCGAATTATAAATTTATGGTTGTTCAAAAAAAAACGGTTGATATATAATCTTCATTATTAATTTTCTCAAGTGAAAACATTTCGATTTAGTTTATTTTGCATTATAAACAAATGATTATACAGGAGAAAGATTAGTTCAAGATGTTGTTGGATCATTGTCTTGGGGGTTAGAGCCATGGCATTTACACTTTCCATGATCGCATTTGCAATAGTGTGATCCTTCCTCATAATCCGCTAATAGTTTAAACAACCCTGGTCCAATTTGCATTTGAATTCTTTGGATTTGGATAGAGTGTCCATTTTGAGTTCCTCCAACGAATTTGTAACTACCAAATGAAAAGAAAAAAAAACGAGTTTGTGTTAAAGCGGCCAATGACCAAAGTGTCAAATGTATAATGGAGCAAAATACCAATCACGTTGAAGACAAGAAAAGCCAAGAAGGCAACAATGGTAACGCGAAGATTGTTCATTTTTTGTCTCGGAGGTTTGAAAACATATTGTCAAATGAATTAAATTATCTTATATACATGAATAATTTGTTAGTTTGTGTTGATGAGCTCTATATATGTGTACGCGTTAAACTATTAATTGGGCTTTTCTGTTTCAATAATTTATTAAATATCATTAAACAAATTAGCAAAAACTAATTGGACTGGATTTACAATTTTTCAAAAAATATTTACTAAATTAATACCAAATCTATGTGTGTATTTTTTTTTTGTTGACATCAACCAACTCTTTGTGTAATTTGTTTCAATTTATTCATAATATTTGCAACTAAGTAAATAAACAACTATATCTCGAAGTCATTTATATTTGGATATGTTTTCTTTTATTGGGGGGTTTGAAATGGACTATCGGGTCCATGAGTCCAAAAAAGAAAAAAAAAATGCATATCATTCTTTATCTTCGACACCAAGATTTGGAAATATTGGCTTCATGTATCTTATGATTATCTCGCGTGCTAGTTGCAAGCTATAGAGGCGAAATGTGGAGGAGGGTGTCCGCCGGATAGGGGACCAACCAATTCGGGAGTTGTAAAACAATTAAGAAATGCTTCCCTACTTGTAGACTTAAGAAATGCTTTTGAGATTCACGTGAGTGTAGTTTTGGTTGAAGTCTCCAATCATTTATTTTGTAATAATCTGTAGAGGACTCACATTAATTAGGTTTTGATAAACGTAGCAAAAATAATATTATGGACTGAATACAAATTAAGGATTCATGGACTCTTTGCTTCAAGGATTTATTCATTTTGCTGGTGCAAAAAAAAAAAAAAA
>NC_025701.1:6230989-6237330 GCF_000633955.1 Camelina sativa | reverse complement strand
TAGGTTCAAAGGTGCCAATGATTTATTTATTTTAATAAAATAAACACAAATCCTTGTCTCGATTTGTTTTTCCTCCAAGATCACTAATTTGTTTAATGTATTTTTACATTTTCTTGTCGCTTACCAATTGGTTTCTTCGTGCGTGGGGCTCATCAGAGATAAATTATGTGGCTATCCTTCGTTGAAATTTTTGTAGTATTTAATTATGTTTTTCGCCTTTTTTATTCTCCCTTTCTTTCAATAATTTAATATATTTGTGGTTTGATATGTAATGGGTTTGGATAATCTGCCTCTTCAAGTCAAATTCCATCACTCTATTATACTGCCTCTTCTCGCTAAACTAAACACCGACTCCAATGATCAAAGTACAAAACAATGTGATAATATACCGCGAGTTAGAGAACACAATAAGAAAAGAAAAAGACTACTAAGTAGGCTGAAGATGGTTTTCGTCAATAATTTCATACAACTCTTTCTTAGATGAATCTAAATCTAAATAAATTAGACATATTCTTTAATGGTTGGCGAAACTCAATAGTGTTTTTAACCGCAGTTATATTTTTATTAGTTAAAGAAAACTAGACTATTTTTCGTCTTTTACACGTACATGGATTTAGGTAAACACACGGCCACGATTACAAATCACTGAGCTATGAATTTGGTTAAGAAGCATATTATCCTCTTTTGTTTATCAAGTTTTTTAATTGAGTATAAGAGATGTATTTGTATTTATTTATTTTTTTCAACGGTAAGAATTCAATGTTTGTGGTATATTTCTTTATCAATTGGTAATTTCTTATTAAAAAAAACTACTAATATCTAATGGAGATTTTCTTAGGACATCATTATCTAATGGAGATTATTAAAGAAAAGGTCGCATTACATTCAAGGTATATATAAACCTGAAAAAAAAGTAAAAGCCAAAGTCCTTGATTATATAAAATACGGACGGATAGAGACACGTTACGGTATAATTGCACTTCTGGTAACGATATGAGACAAGGGCATCTTAATACTAGGTTTAGGTAACACACACATGACTTGACCGTGACCTATTATCATTTTTAATATGATTAAACTCCATATATATAAAATGTTTAATGTGTCAATGACAATGAATCGAATATTTATCACTCAGAAATATGTAATCATATTCGTTGCGGACGACACGTGTCGACAGTAACACAGCATTGGCAAAATGGTTTACGTAATTTAATAGGATAGGTTTAGCCCCCAACAAAATAAATCACTTAATTAATTGGTTAAATTAATTAGTGGCGGAAGTGTGAGTGGATCACTACCTTAATTTTGATTGCTTAAGCTGAGAAGATTAATTACGATTAGAAGTTAATCATTAACTAGATGAGGTGCCGTACGCAAAGGTCTTTTTTAGCTTAGAAAACTTTCACATTTTTTTTTTGGTAAAAGAAAAAAAAAACTTTCACATTTTAGTTAAACTTTTGTATGGTTGCCCAAAAAAAACGTTGAACTTATGTATTGTAAGAAAAGAAAATTATGACGACGTAAAACTTTTTTAATTTTTAATTTGTCATAGTTAATAATCATGGTAACACTTATAATATAAATACGATCGAGTTCGTGTCTAAAATATGATTATTGAATAAACGATGACGACTAAGACCAAGAAAAATAAGCTAGATTACTTGATTCGGTGTGACCGAATCGAAACAGTTGAAAATTGATATCAAATCTTTTCCAAACAGATAAAAACATAGTGATCTTTAGCGATTACTTTTTCTCTAGGGTTAGTGACATCTTCTAGAGTGATATTTGAGGCAGACAACGAAGATGGGTTTAGATCAACACAGAACACAAGTTTTTAGCATGACGAGAACAAAAAAAAAGAAAGACAGGCTTATCCTCTTTAGTCCAATCAAATATTTAAGGGAAACTATATATAAAGATGGGGCTGCTTTGTAGTGAAGTGGGGGAAAGTGGAGACAGTCGTCATAGTGTTATTTGCAGAATGGGTACACTTCAATAATCAAATTGTACCATAGGGTCATAGGCTATTCTCAATCTATCTCTAAATGGTTATAATTGAAACTTGAAAGCTATTCAAAACAAACATGAAATTTTTGTTACATTTTCTCATATAAAATTAGAGAAATTATCCGGTGACGCGTGCTCAACACAGTCCCTTATTGTGCTGTCCTATCACAAAATTTTTTTATTCTCATAATGTCGACGGCACATTTTGTTTTTTTTTTTCTCGACTCTGCTACGAACAAATCTCTAAATGAATATATGATCAACCAGTAATGAAATTGTTTTTTTTCTTCTATAAGCCAGGAAAGCTCTGTGAAAGTTTTTTTTTGTTTGGATATTAATAAAGCTTGCATTTATAAAGTTTTATTTTCCTTTGCAAGTAAAATCACGATATATAGAATAAACGACAATATTGAAAATTCAACAATCAGACATTCCTTTCAACAACAGCAACACGTGATATTAAAAAAACAAAAAAAAAACTCATACGATGTCCACAATACTAAACACTGAAATTTTCAGCGGTAAAAAATTAGACTGTTAAATTTATAATCTACATTTCACTAACAATTTACCGCTGAATTCACGAATAATGAAAAGAACACTTAATCGTCGGCTAGGGTCAAATTATAGTTCGTTGAAGCCTTTTAAAGTCAATGGACAGTATTGCACCAATTTCAGTTTGCTACTCTTTTTAATGTTTTTCTTCTCAATGAACTCAATTGTGGTATAGACTATGAAAGCATTTAAGCATGTTAAGTAAATGTTTAAGTTGTGTCTCGGTGAATTGGTGCGCCGGCCATGAGGCGTCACTACAAAATGTTTGGCCCCACTCGTAACATTTTCATGTCTGATTTATCAAATCACATCTTATCTGTGTTCCCATTTGTCTCTTTTTAGGTAAATTTCTTTTGGACAATGAACTAACATATTAGATTAAACCTGTTTGAGAATCTATACTCTCTCTCTCTCTCTCTCTCGCTCTCTCTCTGGCAATAAATACAAACACTCCAACACATAGGATGCGAATACTATGGGATGGATTACATAAGTTCGTTTTTGAAGATAGGAATAATGTAGGTGCATGTGATTGGAGTTATGTTGATGGATGAAGTTGCTATTTACTGATGAATTTGGCGGTCAACATTTAAATAAAATAGAAGCCTTGGACTGTTGGGGTGGAAGCTGTATAAAATACATAACCAGGTGTTTGGACTGTTGATTAATGGTTTTACTTGACATTAGGGTTTTATTTAATTGTTGTTTGCTTCCATGTAGTTGAACCGCAGTTTTAGGGATAATGATTCATAATGTTGTTAGTTAGAATGATATTTCTTTTTAATAGTATAGAATTATCTATAAATTATGTTTTTCTCCAATTAGGGTTTATAATATTTTAAAATTTTATTGCAATATATATTAGTGTAGTTCTGATATCTAAATGATAATCATTATCCCATGCGACTCTACAAACTTTTCTAACTCGTTCTCCGATCAAACATTGTAATATTGAAAGGCATATGAAAGTACTGATTGTTTCTTTTCTTAAAATATGTATAATATGATAACTATTAAATCTATTTTATTTATTTGATGGACATATCTGTATATAGAGCGACGGAGAGATGGATCTTGGGGTCTCTTGTCTTCTACTTGTGTTAATTGGGGTCTATTGTCTTCTATCGTTGATTTTTAAATTAAAATAAAATGAAAGCATGTATTAGTTAAGTCCAATAGTGGGAAAACCCCAAATTAATTTTAAATTAGTTTGCTAAATGATTACTAGTTAATTTAGGAAACATGTATGCATTGAAAAAGTATGGAGTAGTAATTGTGGTCCTGTGGATTAGAGCCTTATAACTCAATTAACAAATACTCCATCAGTCAAGTCTATCATAATAACACACAAACACAAAATCATATCTAATTATACTATTAATCATGAATGGGGGTAAAAGTTATTGACCTTTCTAAGTTATAAGAAATTTTCAATATTGATGTTTTTTACTACTGGATATATATATATATCACATGAGTTAATCTCTAATCATAAAAATAAAGACTTCTTGCACGGAGTTGCCAGTGGAAACCCCACCATTTTTCTTTTTGTTCCTTGAATATTTCAGAAACCAAATAATTTTCAATGCTCAATGGTAAAAAGGTTTCGGAAAATAGGTACGTAAGAACTATACAACATTTACCGGTTAGAAAAAAGGACTATGATTTGCTACAGTATCTTCCACAGTAATTTATCTAATACGCGAGGAATATTTATGGTTGGTGATATGACATAAGACAATCATAGCTATTATTACTTATTAGTAAGAGCCTCTTTTTTGGGCAAAATAGTAAGAGAAATTACTCTCTAATGAGTAATATTATTAACAATATATATATATATATATATCTTTGTATATATATCTTTGTAATTTTGATTATTCATTTCAAGTGACAAAATGAAGTCAGTAAAAAAAAACTAGAAAATCTATTCAACTTATACGAATTTCTTAAACCCTTTTTTTTTTGGTCCAAACTAAATTCTTCAACCCATATGCAACAAATAAAATGTAAGTTGGCTGAATTTTGGAGACATCTCACAATACCATCAAACCCACCCAAAAAAAAAGTTAGTCCACCTAAACACAATGAACTTTGTTGCTCTACAAAACAATTTAGAAAGAAACAATGTATTTGTCGTATATAAATAAAATTGATTATTTTTTTATACCACCATTAGTTAACTATATTTCTTTTTACGAAATCGGGTATTACAAATCACGGTACTACAACTTCCTTTTAAAATGAACTAATCTTTCTGTATCTAACATATTTATTATAATATTATTAATTTATATATGACACCATTTTCTACGTAACTTTTCCTCCGGCCACCTCTATAAAACCCTTCGCTCTCTCTTTCCCTTCTTTCAAAACCACTTCACACAACTCTCCCTCTCCCTCTCTCTCTCTCTCTTCAAAAAACATCGCACAAGAAAAATCTCGAAACAAATCAAAGCAAAGATCGAACATGAATCATACAGTCCCGGCGGAACTCAGCGGATACTTCCATTATCTAACACCGGATAAATATAATAGCCAAACATCAATCATGGAGTCTGAGTACTTCAACATGCCCTCTTCTCCTACTTCTTCGTCCTCCTTCTACCACCTTAACGGTCTGATCAACAACAACAACAACTACTCTTCGTCATCTAACGGTCAAGATCTAGTGACGAGCAACAACTCAACATCAGACGAAGATCACCAACAAAGCATGATAATAGATGAGAGGAAACAAAGAAGAATGATCTCTAACAGAGAATCTGCTCGTAGGTCAAGGATGAGAAAGCAGAGACATCTCGATGAGCTTTGGTCTCAAGTTATAAGACTTCGTTCTGATAACCACTGTCTTATCGATAAGCTGAACCGCGTATCTGAAAGCCATGAGCTTGCCTTAAAAGAAAACGCTAAGCTTAAAGAGGAAACTTCTGATCTCAGACAGCTTATCTCTGATATTAAGTCAAACAACGAAGACGACAACAGTTTTCTAAGGGAGCTCGAAGATTCAATATCGAACTCTAGATCGGATTCGAACCAAAGGTGCAGAGATTTTGAGTTGTGTTAATGATCTTGATTCTTGATCATTGTTCTGCTTTTGTCAAGAATGTAGATTTCATAAGGATCATATATATTGTATTATATATATGATATAATATTATCATTAATGTTATTCTCTATCGCGAAAAAAACAAAACAATGTTCTTCTATATCTTTTTCTTTTAGCCAACTTGAGTTAGTTAAGAATAATGCTAATGATCATGCGCATACGATACATATTATATTATTCTCAGATTTAAAGCTCTTTTCAAATATATATATAAAGTCCTAAAAAAACCATTTCAAAACTTAAAATATCATTGTGTTAATTACAAATTTTAGGTTAACGATGTAAACTAATCCCACTAGGACAATACGTTCCCCGAATGACATATTTTTTCTTTTAAATGTTTACTTATATTTGGTCGACACGAAATTTTGATCAGTTGAATGTAACTTTCAAGAAAACAAAAAAAAATATTTTCTGTTATTTTATTGTTTGTCCGTACTTTTCTTTATATACTTTTATATGATTGTAAGAAAGTGTACACGCCTTGGTTACCAATAAATTTGTTTGTACCGATATGTTGCTAAATTTCCAGGCATGGGAGTTTTAACCCATAAATTCCACTAATTTATAATACGATTATCAATATACTAAATGTATGAGATATACCAATTAACAAACTACAGTTCTGTAAATTTTAAACTATAACCAAAAAAAAAAAAAAAAA
>NC_025701.1:6202634-6229484 GCF_000633955.1 Camelina sativa | reverse complement strand
GATGAAGTTGATTTGCTAAAAATGGTGGACCTTCTTCTTTTCAATTTTAATCAACCATTCAATCATTACCCCCTTTTTCTCATTTTGTAGTAGTACTTATTTATTTTAACCATTTAACTATTTAAGAAGCATCGCTAATTCAAGTTTGACAAAGCCACCTAGAAATTGTTTTTTTTTTTCAAAAATTTCACCTGACGAATAATATTCATCTGAATCCAAACACATCAAATCAAAAGAGAGAGATCAATGTACATCATAATAATACTGGAAAATATAGTTAAATTATCTTCGACGTTGTTTTATTGGTTCTTTTGCTTTCTTATGTTATTGCTATGTGTTAACATCTTTGTTAAATATAATAATTATTCTAGTTTTGGAATTACATTTGGATCGATAACTGGCCGAAGAATAGAAAGTTTAATACGTTTACTGTTGAAACACTTACGTTTTTGTGGTTTTGTTATAAAAAAACGCCTTTCCAAGCCAAGAAATAGATCAACATGTTGCATATTATTTGTTGAATCATCAATCGTAGATATTTTTGTCAATGGTTGAATATAAGACTATAAAACTTGGTGGATGGTATTGGTAGTTGACTGAAATTAGACAAAAGCAGGTGGAGGCTCCTGGTGATAGTGCCTCTGCAAAAAATGTTCAAAATAAAACACACACACACACACACACACAAATATAAATGGAAACTAATTATCAAAAGAGTATTATACAAATATACACATGTAAACACATTTTAACATATCTAATCCTTTTTTCCTATTCAAAATTTGTTACACAAGTAATCACATCACTCACCGTTTCTATTATATATGTAACATACCATACAGTCATACTACATTACTACCTTCTTTTATATTCTAATCTATTCATATAACGTTCTGCATGTATCTTTCATTACAGGATGGCTATAAGCTTCTATTTAGGCCTATAACAAGAAGACAAAAGCCCACATATTTTTTTTTTCTAGTCCGAACAGCTAAGTTAAAGTTTCTTGGTCGTCTAGCCCAATTAAACTTTGTGCTATCACAACCTTAGAGATATATTAACAGAAACTAAACGAAGCTTAGGATAAAAGAACATGATGAAGTCATAAAACACATGGTCAGGGAGACCTTGCTTACGTTTATAGTTTGTTAAATAAGAGACAAATAGTAATAGTTCTTGTTTCAAGGAGATAGGTTTAAGTCTTGTGTATAGATGTAATCGGTGTGAGCAGCTACGGCTTTCTTCACAAGACATTCTTCTTCACTGTCTGAATTCTTGCACTCTAGTACTCCATCTCCATCACCTTTACTGTTTCTTGCTTTCTCCTAGATCCACCACCAAAAATTAATAAACTAGAGAGATGAATCACACTCGAATTTACTCATTTAATTTATTATCTTTCAAATGAACTTATCAACTTATATAATTTGATCAATTACTCTACGGTTACTATCAACCAATAAACCATACATCAGTAGAAATTTATTATGCTGAGAATCGAAAAAATAATATGCAAAACCTATATCAAAACCCTTAAATTAAAAAGAAAGACGAACCAAAAAAAAAAAAAACAGTGTGTAGACGAACTTACATGTGCGGAGGGAGATGGTTTAGGAGGAGCAAAACCATCTTCTCTTGAAATAACACGTGAAGCCATGCTTAGAAGCAATACTAGAGTGAAGAAGAAGAAGATCATCACTTCACTTTTCTTCTTCATCATTTCTTTCCTTTTTCTTCTACTTCTCTCTAAGAGTTGAATAAATAAAAGTGTTATTTTGTATATAAAGGCCATACAGATAAATTTATTAACAAATACTAATATACAGAGATATTTGACTTTAGTATATTAGTAGTATAAAATACGAAGATGCGGCTGGATAGACCATAAATGCTGTATAGAGAAATGGGGGTTTCATAATGAAGCAGAAGGAGGAAAGATCGATGAAGCAGAAAGAGAGAGAGAGAAAGGGAAGTCAAACTTTGGCATCTTGGTGTCAACGCTTTCATTTCTCCTAGGAAACGTCACCTCTTCTTGTTTCAATGTGACTTTCAATATATCGAAATATCATGGACCTTTTAAATAAGTACTTATAGTTTTAAGATTGTTTTTGTATATGCGTTTATATATATTTCTTTTCTGTCTGATTCCCCGTAATACTAAATTAAAATTCTAGTTTCACGTCTAAATCTTTTACTTGTCGTGGGGGATGGGGTATCACAACAAGTCTAAATTCTAGTTTCAAGTTTAAAATAGCTCATGTATAACTGTCTTTGTTTAATACAGTATACAATCTTCCTTTTGTGAGAAGAAAAATATACTTATACTATCAAGTTTTTATACTGTTTTCCAATACTATGACAGATAGTATGATATTGGTGATAGTAGTAAAAAGAATGTATATGTTCATCCATTTACAAAAAAAAAAAAAAAAAAAAAGAGTACCAAGCCATAAAATTCTAAAACAATGTCATCCTTTATAAATTATATAAAAACTTTTTATCCTCGTCTAAAATTAGGATCATTAATTATCGTCACAATGAAGAAGAGCATTAATATAAGAAAATCACCAAATTTTTTTAAAAAACTAGACTTAACCATGACTAACGAACCTGCACGAAACCATATAAATCCATCAGTACAGTGTATATATAATATTGAATATACAAGAGACATTAGCTAGCTATTATGTTCGAAAACTTTTGATCTTTTGAAAAAAGAATGAAACATATATAGTAGTATATAATTAAGTAGTAGTATAATCACCGACTGACTAATTAAAGAGCATGTGTGGACAAAAGCTTTAACGAGTGTGAAACACAATAATGAGCCGAATTAATTGAGATTCATACACTATATTCTTATCATCATCCTTAGTTTTTTTTCATTTTTTTTTTTCATTTTTTATCCTTCATCCGTGATACACTGATACCCCTACAATATATGTTATCCAATTGTATTTTGTTAATTATATCAATATCATAATAAAAGTAAACAAAACGAATCATTATTTTCATATTATGATTCTTCCATGCAATAATGAATCCAATTATATCAATTAGAAAAGCATATAATCAAATCCATTATTGGCCTGGCCAGCTAAAAAAGATAGTACTAATTTCTTTATTTATTAACGCGTTGACAAGTTGCAGACTTTTTTGGACAGTAGAGGAGACTCTAAACGAATCAGAAGGTTCAAAGTTCATCTTTTTGCTTACTTGGAACAAAGTTTTTTTGATTCACGTAAGTTGCCAAGTTGGTAAGAAGACTCGATCAAATTTGGGGGTAGCAGTATAGTACTTGAACTAGCATTATAACTCCCCCCCCCCACCTGAATCAGAACCCCCAAAAATAAAAATAAAAGAGATCCCTTTTTCTCCGGGAAGAAGAAACTTTTCCTGATTCATGTTAAAGAGAGGAAATTTCGGAGATGGGTTTGCTCGAATCGGTGAGATCAATCAATTGGGAACTCGAATCATCTCCGGTTTACCAAGATTTTCGTGTTCTTCCTCTTTTTGCTCTCTTCTTCCCTTCGATTCGTTTTCTCCTCGATAGATTCGTCTTCGAGGTAGATATATCATTATTATTATGGAGAGATCCGACTCTGTTTATAGATGATCTTGTTTTGTTTTGTTTTTGTTTTTCTGATTGTTGTTGCTTCCGCTGAAAGTTTTAGAAAAGCTTTTACTAAAGAAGAATGATTGTATCTGAAAGTTTCTCTTTTTGTGACTTGTGACAAGTGTTCAGTGTGTGTGAGAATGAATAGTAAGTGTTGTGATGTTGATTGTGTTGTTATTCTCTCTTTTGTTCTGCATCATTCATGTGTCTGCCTTTTTGGTTACTTTGTTTGGAAAAGTTTCCTTTTTTTGTTTTGTGGGTTGGTTCACTTCCTTTTTTATAACTTGAACTTTTGGATGATTGGTGTTTGTTTGTAGAAATTGGCAAAACATTTGATCTATGGAAAACATAGGCAGGATATGGGAGATGACACAGCCGAGAGGAAGAAGAAGATCAGAAAATTCAAAGAATCAGCTTGGAAGTGTGTTTACTATCTATCAGCTGAGATTCTTGCTCTCTCTGTGACTTACAATGAGCCTTGGTTTATGAACACTAAATACTTTTGGGTTGGTCCTGGAGATCAGACTTGGCCTGATCAACAAACCAAGTAAGAATCTTTCCCAAGGCCACAACTCTCGTTTTTGTAATTGCTTTGATCATGATATATATCTACTTTTATGCAGGTTAAAGTTGAAGCTTTTGTATATGTTTGTGGCTGGGTTCTATACATACTCTATATTTGCTCTGGTTTTCTGGGAAACGAGGCGTTCTGATTTTGGAGTTTCAATGGGTCATCATATCGCCACCCTTATTCTTATAGTCCTCTCATACGTAGCTAGGTATGCTTCCATTGTCACATCCGGAGAAAGTAGATTTAATTTCCTTTTGGTCCACATTGTTTTGATATATCTATCTTGTTTCGGTATAGCTTCTCCCGTGTTGGTTCGGTTGTTCTGGCACTTCACGACGCTAGTGATGTGTTTCTTGAAGTGGGGAAAATGTCTAAATATAGTGGAGCTGAAAGAGTTGCGAGCATTTCATTCATTCTTTTCGTTTTGTCTTGGATCATTCTCCGACTCATTTACTATCCCTTTTGGATCTTATGGAGCACAAGGTTTGTATGTTATCCTTTTCATAGTTTTCTTGAAATATATGCCCCCCTTATGTGTATATTACATCTTTGTTTTCAGTTATGAAGTAGTTTTGGAGCTTGATAAGGACAAGCACCCAATCGAAGGACCAATATACTACTACATGTTCAACACTCTCCTCTATTGCTTGCTTGTGCTTCACATTTATTGGTGGGTTTTGATGTATCGGATGCTTGTGAAACAAATACAAGATAGAGGCAAGCTTAGTGAAGATGTCAGATCTGGTAAGAACTGGATTACTGAACCACACCATCCAAATTAAGAAGAAACCCTCACGGTTGTTTTTTTGTTTGCAGATTCTGAAGGTGAAGAAGAACACGAAGACTGATATCAGATCACAAAGGTAGTAACTTTCGTCTGGTTAATATGACATGT
The DNA here is from genome assembly GCF_000633955.1 of Camelina sativa. Classification (NCBI taxonomy): domain Eukaryota; kingdom Viridiplantae; phylum Streptophyta; class Magnoliopsida; order Brassicales; family Brassicaceae; genus Camelina; species Camelina sativa. The sequence continues at coordinate 6,224,402 of NC_025701.1, read as the reverse complement.
AAAAGCACGGCGTTACCTCTTAACATGTTCAGATTCTTTTACCGACATGATCGTCTCCAATCTTCAAACATTGGACCAACTCATGGTACAGAATGTATTTAGGATCTCTCTCATTCTTAAAGATTTGGAAAATTATAGTTGTATTGATTTGTATGTAGTCTGAAACAAACTCCAAATCTCCTTTTATTGTATTGTATTCAATTCTCGTTTTGTATTATCACTCACCATTCATAATAAAATATCTAACTGATTCATGCTTCTTACAATGCTATATCGGCTTCTCAGAAGCAATTTGATTGGCGTGCGTAATGCCGTAATGTATCGTCTAGGACAAAACAAATAAAATACTATTATATAGTTTAGTTATGTAATGTAACGCGCGGTCTTTGAGGCGAGTTTAGGCAGATAATATATTGACCAACCGGCAAACGCAACCTTAAAACGCAAAAGTAACGAAACGAAAAATGTAGCAAAACGATGATGAGAGCAAAATCAGCGATCGTCTGCTAATTTCTCTCTCTCTCTCTCTCTCTATTTGAACTTCACCGATCAAGTCAGTCACCGCTCGACAAAACCAGATAAAGGAGACAACAACAACAACAAAAAGGTTCTGTCTTTTTTTTCTGGGTTATCAAAATTTCGAGTTTTTGGTTTTGTTGCATTGCAAAAAAAAATCGCAATCTATGTCTCTTTCCTTGATCAAAGGTGGGCTCTTTTTCAATCTTATTGTGATTTTTATCCAAGAAAGGTGATTACTGATTAGGGTTTTAAGGTTTTGAATGGGGTTTTCTAGGAATTGGATTTGTTTGAGGTCAATTTTTTCAATTTCCTGGGTTTGAAATCAAAATGCAAGAACTTTTATGTTGTTCTGTTTTTGCATGTAATGAGCATTGATTGTGATTATTGTATATGTTATTCATGTTTTAGATGGTAGAATCACCAGATTTCATAAGCGATCTACCACAAAGCATAATTGAGAATATCCTGACTCGTCTTTCGATTAGAGATGCGATAAGAACAAGTGTGTTATCTAGCAAATGGAGATATAAATGGTCTACACTCACTGATCTCGTCTTTGATGAGAAATGTGTCTCTCCTTCTACTGACCGTTGCGTTGTTGAGACCAATCTAGTCAGATTCGTTACTGGAGTGCTTCTCCTTCACCAAGGACCTATCCATAAGTTTCAGCTCTCTACTTCTTTCTTGCAATGCCGTCCTGATATTGATCAGTGGTTGCTTTTCCTTTCGAGGAATGGGATTAAGGAGCTTGTTCTTGAGTTAGGTGAAGGAGAGTTCAGGGCTCCTTCTTGTCTCTTCAACTGTTTGAAACTGACACGTTTGGAGTTATGTCATTGCGAGTTTGATCCTCCTCGGTGTTTCAAAGGGTTTTCGTCTCTCAAGAGTTTGAACCTTCACCAGATCCTTGTTGCTCCTGAGGTGATTGAGAGTCTGATCTCTGGATGTCCGCTTCTTGAGTTTTTGTCTTTGTCTTACTTTGACAGTTTGGTTTTGAGTATATCTGCTCCGAATCTCATGTACTTGTATCTAGACGGCGAGTTCAAAGACATTTTCCTTGAGAATACTCCCAAGCTAGTTGCAATATCGGTTTCAATGTATATGCATGAGGATGTTACTGATTTTGAGCAGAGTTCTGATTATAATCTTGTTAAGTTCCTTGGAGGTGTTCCCCTTCTTGAGAAGCTCGTTGGTTATATCTACTTTACAAAGGTAACTTCCCTTCATCTTAGTACTTTAGGAGACATTATCGTTATCAAAAAAAGTTATATATGTATCTCCGTTCGTTGATTTCAGTACTTGAGCATAGGAGATGACCCGGGAAGGCTTCCAATTACTTATATTCATCTTAAGACTATAGAACTATACCAAGTAAGTTTTGAAGATGCTAATGAGGTACTAGTTCTTCTTCGTTTGGTCACTCACTCTCCCAACCTTAAAGAGCTCAAAGTCTCGGTATGTTAACTCTCTCTTTTCGTAATGTGGCCATAAATTGCTATTGATCTCCAGTTCATCATCTTATGTTATCTTTGTAGGCTTCACCAATTCAACTGTTTCCTCTTGAAGAAGAAGGTTTTGACCTTTTCGAAAGAGATTACTTCGACTACCAACTGCCAAGACTCGAAACCGTGAAAATGACAGACGTTTCTGGCATAAGAAATGAGTTGGAATTTATCAGATTCTTGCTGGGAACTTCTCCAGTTTTGGATACAGTCATTGTATCCTCGAGTTTAACAGATAAAGATGCCAAAATGGATATGGTTGTCGAATTGCTCAGGTATCCGCGTGTTTCTCCTCAAGCTCAGTTCCTCTTCCTTCAAGATTGAAGAATCTGACTCTCCTCCCTATCTCTTTATTGTTATCATGTATGAACATGCTTTGTATATGATTGTGGATAAATGACAAAACTGTTGAATCCACAAGAGTAAAAACTTTAAATGTAATTTGACCAAAGATGGTACAAAGAGTTTCTAATAGTTGTTGATATTTACTTCTTTCTCATTTGTTTATACTCCAAAGATTAAACATCCCCATCAATTGTTTAGTTGTCATTCAAGTAGTGTTGGACATTTGTTTTGCATCGTTAACAAGTTAAGGCACACAAGTCTAACTAACATTAAAGTGTTGCATTTGGGTTACCCGTTTGGGTTCGGGTATTACCCGTTCGGGTTCGGGTTAATGGGTAATGGAAAATAGAACCCATTCGGGTATTTTACTATGTTTGGGTTCAGTTCGGTTCGGGTATTACCGGGTTCGGGTCGGTTTGGGTTACAATTTTCAGAACCCAATTAGTACCCGAACTACCGGGTACCCGAAAAAATATAATTAAAATTAATTAAATTTAAATAAATTTAGTTAAAGTTTGACTTATGTGACAATATATTTTAGATATTTTGATTATTTTTGATATTTAGGTATAAAACTAAATGAAATATTCAAAATTATAATCATAACTTTAGGGTAATTGCATTATATTAATGATAAATATTATAAACATGTTTATATGTTCAGGTTTATTGGGTACCCAAACGGGTACCGGGTATTACCCGACCCTAACCCAAACCCACGGGTATTAGAAAATAGAACCCAATAGGGTTTTATAGGCAAACCCGAACCCAACCCAAACCCGGTTTTTCGGGTCGAGTTCCGGGTTGGGTATTCGGGTACGGTTTTTATGCCCAGGCCTAATTACAACAACAACAACATCAACATTGCATGTCCGATCAAGTTTTGTAATTATTTTGTTGATGTCGGCTTTAGCAAGATATTTTTATTTTGTGAATACTAAAAATAATACTCCATCCGTTTCAAAATATAAGATGTTTTGGAGAAGTTTATTGTTTCATAATATAAGATGCTTTCAAATTTCAATGTAACTTTTAGATTAGTTTAGTATTTTATATTATGCAGTACTGTTCTGATTGGTTGAACTTGTTAAAAGTAAAAACTTCTTAATCTGCGTGCTTTACTTAAAACATCCTATATTTTAAAACGGAGGGAGTACTAAAAATGAAAAAGGGAAATATAGCAAAAACACGTGTGGAAAACGCGGAGGAAACGCAAAGCCCTCTTAGCTTTCTGGTCCTCTCGTCCCGCTTCGCCGCTGCTATAGGGCAATAGAGAGAGAGATTACGTCGCTCTCTTTGTCTTTTTCTTTTTCTCTTTTTCAGACAATCGAGACGAGAAAGGCTCGTAATCTGATTTTGCCGCCAAGAACCACCGGACCGTCTCGTAAGTTACTCTTCTCTGTAGCAAAAGGATCCAAAATTCAGATTTCTACCCAAATCTCGAATGTACCGTCTTAGTTCCGAGCAAAGTTTTGTTCTTTTTGTAGATGGGTTATGCTCGTTTTGTTGATTTTAGCGTTTAGGGAATGTTAATAGTGCCAGTGAGACACTAAAGATCCATGCTTTAATGTCTTTTAGTTTTGAATTTTGACACTAAATTTCAGTACCCATTTTGGGAATCTTGTTTTGTGAATCAGCAGTAGACAAGAATGGGTTACATAGGAGCTCATGGTGTAGCAGCTCTTCATAGGTACAAATACAGTGGAGTGGATCACTCTTATCTTGCCAAATACGTGCTTCAACCTTTTTGGACTCGATTTGTCAAAGTCTTCCCTTTATGGATGCCGTAAGTGTATCTCTTTGATGCTATTTCGCTATGTATAATAGAAGTCTCCTTTTAGTTTTGCTTGTTGAGGTTATCTGCTGACTTATGTTTTTACTCTGCTTGTCTTTTCATGTGTGTTTCTCTGTTACTGCCTTTGAACCATATCCAGACCAAACATGGTATAAGTAATTCCTTCTTTGTCCATTTTAGGTTATGTGGTATGATCAATACGCTCGAGTTAACGACTTCTGACTTTGTGTTTTTGTCTCGCAGATAACGCTAATGGGGTTTATGTTTCTAGTCACATCTTCCCTGCTAGGCTATGTGAGTCATGATTCTTTGATGTCTTTTTCTTTAGTCTGGAAGCATTTGGCTATTTTTTTGTTTGTTAAATTTTTCCTCTGTCTGCATATGGATTTGATTTTGAAGACTCTTTTCTTTATCTGTCTTAGATATATTCACCTCAGTTGGATTCTCCTCCTCCACGATGGGTTCACTTCGCACATGGTTTACTTCTATTCTTGTATCAGGTATGCGCCTCTCTCTTTTCAGAAGTTAACTTTGTTAGCTGCTTGTGAATAAGTTTTTATCCTGACACCTTTCGATCTTTTATTAGACATTTGATGCGGTTGATGGGAAGCAAGCAAGAAGGACAAATTCCTCTAGCCCCCTTGGAGAGCTTTTCGATCATGGTGATTTATTTTTCCCCATGTTCCTCTTTTGATTATCTGTCTTCAGTTTGTTTAGATTTTTTTCTGACATGTGTTCCAATATTGCAGGTTGTGATGCACTTGCTTGTGCGGTATGAAATCAACAATGCTGTTATCTTTTTATTTCCTTTTATCACTCATCCTGGAATCTTGCTGAAGGTTTTACAATGAAAACAGTTTGAAGCCATGGCATTTGGAAGCACCGCGATGTGTGGAAGAGATACTTTCTGGTTCTGGGTCATTTCAGCTATTCCGTTTTATGGAGCTACATGGGAACAGTAAGTACTGCCTGCAACTTCCTTCTTATGTCTTATAAAACATCAATATTTTGTGTAAAATTGTTTTTAGAGATTTCTAATACATTTCCTTAACCTTCTCTAGCTATTTCACAAACACACTTATTCTTCCTGTTATCAATGGGCCTACAGAGGGTCTTGCACTTATATTTGTCAGCCACTTCTTCACAGCCATTGTTGGTATGCTTCTTTCTTATCTACAATTCTTGAAAACTTCACCCATATTTAAAATGCTTGGACAATCTGTAATCAACTCATTACAGTCCGAATTCTTTCTAGACTTGGGTTTGGTCTTTACTTCAACTCGATCTTTTTTTTTTCCTTGTCTGAAGGTGCTGAATGGTGGGCTCAGCAGTTGGGGCAGTCCATACCATTGTTTAGTTGGGTGCCATTTGTGAATGGTAAAATATCTCCGGCATTGCTTTTCCTACAATTTTTCTTGCTGCGATACTTTTCTTGATTTCATTATAAAAGTTTGTTTTTGAGCTCTTGATTGTTCTGTGTTTTAGAGATCCAAACTTCTAGAGCAGTGCTATACATGATGATCGCTTTTGCTGTTATACCAACTGTTGCATTCAAGTAAGTCTTTCAAACTTTAACAATCGATATAGAAATTTTAAACTTGTGTGATAAAATAGATTCAAAAAAAGAACTTAACTTTTTCACATGATTCTGTATTTCTTTCTCAAAAGTGAAAGTTGTGATATAATTGAAAAAGCATATCCTCGAGTGTTCAACTAGAGTTCTTTCAAGTTGTGGTTTCTAAGCTGATTCATATGCGGTTGTGTTTTTTCAGTGTGTCAAATGTCTACAAAGTCGTTCAATCAAGACAAGGAAGCATGGTGTTGGCATTAGCTATGGTAATCTCCTAACTACCAATTAATTTACAGGTACTTATTTATGTTGCGAAATTAATGTTCTGTTTATATCTTGTTTTCAGTTGTATCCCTTCGTCGTCCTACTTGGAGGAGTTTTGATATGGTAAAGTCTTGTTTTCTTCTCTTTTGAAAAGACCACACAATCTTACTCTCTAATTTGTCATTTTAAGATGATTTGTATCCTATTTCTTCCAGGGATTACTTGTCTCCAATCAATCTCATAGCAACGTACCCTCACTTAGTTGTACTCGGAACTGGACTTGCATTTGGATTTCTAGTGGTATGTCTTGATTCAAAAGTTTTAAGTTAGATCAATATTGTAGTCAAAAAGGTTGTAACAGAACATAAGTATCTATGTTTTTCTTTTATAGGGAAGGATGATTCTTGCTCACTTGTGTGATGAGCCAAAAGGACTGAAAACAAACATGTGCATGGTAAGTCTGATAACTATTCTCTGGCCAATTCTTCATCTTACTGGTTCTGGAAATGCAATCTTATGAAATCTTTTGACTAAAAAATGCAGTCTCTACTGTATCTTCCTTTTGCACTTGCAAATGCTCTAACTGCGAGATTGAATGCTGGGTATGTTTCTCTCTTTACATTTTCCCCCACAAAGTTCATCCCTCATTTGTCTTTAACACTCGAGAAACTTCATATTCCAGGGTTCCTCTAGTCGACGAAGTATGGGTTCTTCTTGGCTACTGCATATTCACAGGTTTGCTCCTAAAGAGAAGAAACAAAATCTTATTTAGCTATTGATATTTTGCACTCTAAACCAACTTTGTATTTGATGCATAACAGTGTCATTATACTTGCACTTTGCAACATCGGTCATTCATGAGATCACTGAAGCTCTTGGAATCTACTGCTTCAGGTGAAAATTTTGGGTTAAAAAGGTCAATATACTTGTTTTGAAAACATAACGATTTTTTAAATCCATCTGTTCTTGCTAATCCACAGGATCACGCGTAAAGAAGCTTGAAAAGGAACCTTAAGGGTAATGCGTTTTTTGTGTGGACCGTTGGATCGATATGGACCTGTTTGGATCGGTGATGTATCTCTTCTTTATCGATTGTTGTCTTTGTTTGATCGGGATAGGTGAACTTATGTAGAACTTAGTGTAATGTTCTAGTTTTGGCTTTATGCATGGGAAAAATACGAAAACTTTCTTGAAATATTAAGAAAATTTATATTAGTTGAACACTAAGGAGAACATACTGAGTTTGGTTTGCAAGCCTGGATTAGGAATTGGTTGACTTTTGACTTTTTATAAGACGACTACAAAGAAGTTCTATAAAGAAAGCATAGTGTATTCTCTCGCATTTAAAAACAGTTATACATTGAGTTCCTATTTACTAACATCACACCAAAACATTAAACTTGGGATAAGACTCATAATTAAAAGTCAAGGCATAACTTTGACCAACCAAAAGTCAACATATTTCAAGAACCTATAAAAAATGTACATCAACATTGTTTACAAAAATCATAGAAGTAAAACACACAACATAATGTATGTCACAAGGCGTTTATCGGAATACCGGAAGAACCCGTCGGAACTCAAGAAGCCTCCACCGGAAGGTCCAAACTCTGGTGTACTTGTGATTCAAGATGAAGAGTCGTTGACCACTTGTTGCTTTGGTTTCTGCTACGAGATTTTCCTCAGAGGATTACCGTTTCCACAGAACGCAGCGTTGACCGTGAGACGCGACGATGGTGGACAGAACAATACTGTTCATCGTGATTCTGTTGTGTTCATACCTGTTCTTGGTCAACCTCTATCTTCTAACCGTTATTACACTTATGAACGGTGCGGGTTCTATTCAAGGTATGACTATAACTATTTCTTATGATATTATCTTATAAAGCTTTTATCGACCCTCAAGACATTTTTTGGTTTTGCAGAGAATCATCTAATAGTAATGAAAGAGAGGTAGAGAGAGTCACATGCTGCTTCTGCATTAAATTTAACCATGTCCATAGGTCTAAGAAGCCACAACCAGATCCTTATGACATTCACCAGCAAGTCGTGATCACAACTAACTCATCGTATTCCCGTTGTTACTATTACGCAAAGCCCGTTGCTCCTAATGCTTTGCTACCTGTATCCCTAAGGAGACAAGGCTGGACAATAGAAAACTCGACTTCGACCCTACAAGACTTTAATCTCATAGATGACGCAAAGGGTCTTAACGTAGAGCTTCGTTCTAAGCTTCCGAGTCTTGACATGAGCGTTGTCGTAGGGAAATGGTACGTCCCATTCATATTTGTCAAGGAAGGAGACATAATAGATCAAGTGAAGATATCAATGTATTACAACATGACACTTCATCAAAGATGGGAAGAGGTTTTCTTCTATGAGAATGTTGACAATGATAAAGATTGTGTTGAGGTTGTTGTTGATGTTGATCTTGAACTTCAAGTGATTAACGTTGAGGGACAAAAAATTAATATAGAGACAACAAATGTGGATGCTAAAGGTATAGTTTGGTTTCATGTTAAAGATCAAGAAGGACAAGACAAGAAGATAGGTCTAAGGTCTGTGGTTGTTGAGAGGATAGAAAGCGAAGAGGAGAATTTCGGGTGGAAGAAGAGAGACGGAAACAGAGTGAAGGTTAAGAGAGTTGATCGGTTCGAAGGCGGTGGTTCATCGCAATGGAAGAGTTATAAATGTTATGTATTGGTTGAGAGATTTGAATTGAAGAGAATGGATGAGAGTTTGGTGTTGACGTATGAGTTTACACATGCTGATAAGTTGAGGACTATTCAATACAGTATTGACTTGAGTTTCTCTTTCTATTTTTTTTTACGCTTATTTATTTTTTTACACTGTAATTGTAAAATACTAAAAGTGTTTTAAACTCTATTTAAATGAATATAATAAAATTGAGTGTTTTATTAACACAAAAATAAAAGAGAGACCTTTTTGATTCAGGAATGTGAGAAAACTTTAATCCGCCGGAGGAGGTAACGATGTCACTCTGCCGGAAAATTCATAGTTCAGGTAGACTGGCTCGTGGGTCAGACCCAAGGTTCGAAAACCCTAATTGAAGAAGAAGAACACAATGTCTCAGACGTTTTCGTCAGGCACGATACAAAAGATAAAGCAGGCAGCTTTGGGGCCTAATTTGTCTTGGCAGCACGATGAAGAACGGTACAGTCGATCTTGGGTTTAAAAGCACGCAGCTTTTTGTAAAAATCTCTTCTTGGCTACTCAATCAAGAACTGCACTATAATAGAAATATCTTTTCTGAAGCCGCTGGTGCGTTTTCTAGTGATTTAAGAGGCTGGTCTTATAGGATTCTTGTTGCTTCTGCCACAACGAGACTCTGCTATTCGTAACAGATGAGCCATGTCGATTTCTTGAAGGTTTTGAAACCCTTTGGTTTGAAAATTGATGGTTATTGCCTGGAAGTTTAATTAGAGTGTGGTTGTTGGCTTGTTGCGTTGTATACAATGCTGAAAATTTTGTGGTTTGACTGATGATGTAATAAGGTGTGGACAGAATCTTTATGATGCAGAGTGGGTGTCATGATACAGAGTTGGCAGAGACTTTGTTTATCTTATTTTAGAGACACTTGAGGAGAGGTGACATTAGGGTAGGCCTAAGATCTTTATCAAGTAAGTTTCTTTGAAGTTTCCTACAACGAGCCATCTTGAAAAGTCAAGTCACCTTTGTCAATTGCTATTCTACAGAGCTGTTTTGTCTATAATATTAGGATCAAGTTTTTCTCCAAATCACACAACTCGATTTGGTTTACTGTGAAAATGTACATTACAAGGCGTTTGTCAGAGTACCAGAGGAATCCAGCAGAGCTAACACGACCTCCTCCTGAAGGTCCAAACTCTGGAATTTTGGTAATCCAAGACCAAGACAAACATAGACGGGCTACATGCTGCTTCAGCTCGTGGTTGGTGTTGGAAACTTGTCTAAGTGGTTTGCCATTGCCGCAAAATCTTAAGCTAGCAGTCACGTTCAATATCGGAGGGGATGACGCTACTCGTGATCCAGTTGTGTTCATTCCTGTTCTTGATAAGCCTCTATCTTCAAACTGTTACTACGCTATTAAACGACGTGGGAAGCATTCAGGGTATGAATTTGAATCCGCAAAATCTATTCTTTCTTCTTTTATATAACCTAAAATGTTTATATATCTTTGGTTGCATTGCAGTAAAGCGGCTGGTAATGCGAAAGAGGATGATATAGAAACCGCATGCTTTTGTATTAAGCAAGTTGCTGAAGCTGAACACAAACAGCTAGATCCTTTTGACATATACCAACAACTCGAGATCCATCAAAAGAACCCGTCTTCACGTAGGCGTTATTACTACGCAACATCTGTTGCTCCTGATGGAATCCCACCATGGTTTCTCAGGAATAGAGAGTGGAATGTTGAATGCGTGAGGTCCCAAGACTTTGAACTGACAGATGATGCAAAAGGAGTCAACAAAGAGCTTCGTGCCGAGCTTCCAAATCTTGGTATGAGCACTGTGGTTGGGAAGTGGTATGTCCCTTTCATATTCGTGAAAGAAAGAGACGCAAAGGATCAGATCAAGAATTCAATGTATTATTACAGCATGACTCTTGAACAAAGATGGGAAGAAGTTTTTTCTTGTGATGACGACAAAAGTGAGAAGCGTGATGTTGTATTTGATGTACAAGGAGAGACAGAAGTTGTTAAGCTTGAGGGACAAGAAGAGATTGAAAGAGGTGTGGAAGCAAACGGGTTTGTCTGGTTTGGGGTTGGAGATGAAAAGATTGGTTTAGGATCGGTTGTTGTTGAGAGAATGAAATGGGAAGAAGAGAGATTTGGGTGGACAAGTAAAGGTGACCAGGAGAAAGAAATGGCGGGTAAGAGATTGAAGAAATCAAAAGATGGTAGCTTTTGGACGAGTTATCAGTGTTATGTTCTGATAGAGAGCTTTGTGTTGAAGAGGATGGATGGGAGTTTGGTCTTAACATATGAGTTTACTCACGTCGATAAGGTCAAAACCAAATGGGATTAAGTATTGTCACACAACGAATCTGCAAAAGCTTTCTCAATCTCAATGACATGAATCCATTGGTCAGTGTGATTATTGTATTTGATTATTATCTAAAGCTTTTTCAATAAAATATTGAGATTTCTCTGTGTTCTTGGAACTCATTCACACGAGATTCTGACAAATGTTTAAGTCAACTTTCAGATTGGGTCAAATGTCATATTATATTTATAAACACTAGCTTAGTAAACTTCCTTGCACGTTCTTATGATCCTTTGTTTTATATAAACGATGACAGGTTAGAAGATCTTAAGTAAGAAAGAATCAAGAAGAGATGTATGTTACAAAGCGTTTGTCTGAATACCAAAGAAACCCGTCAGAGCTAACATTGCTTCCAACAGAAGGTCCAAACTCCGGCGTATTGGTGATTCAAGACGAAGAATCACAGCCTACATGCTGTTTTGGCAAATGCTTTGACTGTGATCTCAATGGTTTGCCGTTTCCTCAGAACACAAAAGTCACCGTCAAATACCAAACTGGAAGTTAGTTACTTTTCTGTTAACTCCTTAAATATATTCTTTGTAAACTTGTTCCTTAACTCTGTTTCTGTTTCTTATTTGCGGCTTGTTTTCAATATATAGCCGGAGATGACAGAATTGTCTTGCTTGACCGAGTCGCACTCATCCCTGTTCTTCATCAGCCACCTTCCTCCAATCTTTACTACGTAATACGGCGAAGCGGGAAACACACAGGGTGATTCTCTACCTTGATGTGTATTTAGCTATTGGATGATTATGTAACTTCAAAATCTTGAATCTTTCTTATGTTTTGTTCATGTTACATAGCAAGTATAGTAATCCGAAACGTGTAATCTTCTGCACAGGATTCACTTCTTTAAAATTTTGCAGTGAAGCATGTGTTAGTGCAAAAGAAGGGGACAGAGCATCTTGTTGCATTTGCTTTACTTATGTCTCTAATGCTACGCCAAGGCCTCTTGATCCTTTTGACATATACCAACAGTTTGAGATTCATCAAAAAGGATCATCAACACAGAAGTTTTTCGCTACATCTGTTGCTTCAGATGGGATACCACCTCGGTTCCTGAGGAGAAAAGGTTGGGCGGTTTCTTTCTCTTCTTCCCAAGACTATGGTTTGGTTGATGATGCAAAGGGTGTAGATGTAAAGCTTCGTAATGAGCTTCCTGATATCTATAAGGGTGTTGTAGTTGGGAAATGGTATGTTCCGTTCTTATTTGTAAAGGAAGGAGATGCAAAAGATCAGATGCAGAACTTCATGTTTTACAGCATGACCCTTCACCAACGGTTTGAAGAGGTTTTCTTCTGCGAAAACGTTGACAATAAACATTGTGAGGTTGTGGTGGATGTGGAGGTGGAAACAGAAGTGGTTAAGCTTGAAGGAGAGAAGATTGCAAGTGAGACAAAAGGTGTGGATTCAGATGGAGTTGTCTGGTTTAGTGTCTCAGGGACTGAGAAGATAGGTCTTGGTTCTGTGGTCTTGGAGAGAATGAAATGGGAAGAGGAGAGGTTCGGGTGGTTGAAGAAAGACGATCAGATGAAGTCTAGCATTAAAAGATCTGAGAAATTCGAAGGCGATGGGAAACATTGGAAGAGTTATAGATGTTATGTTTTGGTAGAGACCTTTGAATTGACGAGAATTGATGGGACTTTGGTATTGACATATGAGTTTAGACATGCTGATAAGTTGAAGAGCAAGTGGGATTGAGTTTATTTCAGCTTCTTTGTGTGTTATGTGTGCCACTTGTGGTGTGTTCATTCATTTTAATGAAAGGTTTATGCAAGTTCTTGTGTTATATAATTTGAAGCTCCCACACGTGTTTGTAAAGACTCTGTTTAATGAGTCACGACTTGGTTTGAATTATGCTCCATGATAGGGTTGTGAATCTTGTTAAAAGGTCAACTTTTGACTTCAAAAGTGGATAAAACCGTAAAAGTCAAAACCTTTGAAAAGTCTTTAGGAGAAAGCTTGTAAAATTAGCTTACCTCTCAATCCATGGTTGCATTATATAAACAAATCACAGCTCTTAGATTTCTAATCAATCACACCTAGTATTTTCTAAAGTGAAGATGTATGTTACAAGGCGTCTCTCAGAGTACCAGAGAAACCCATTGGAGTTGGAGCGGCCACCACCTGATGGTCCAAACTCTGGAGTACTGGTGATTCAAGACGAAGCGTCAAAACCTACAGCTTGCTTTGGTTTGTGCTATCATAACGAACCCAAAGGCTTGCCGTTCCCACAGAACGTAAATCTGACTGTGGATTCAAGTTCTTATGACTCGGTCTTATTCATACCCGCTCTCGATCAGCCTTTATCTTCGAATCGTTATTACTCCATAAAAAGACGTGGGAAGCATTCAGGGTAAGAAAAGCGAAAACATCTATTTTTGCTCTTTTCATGTGATTTTCAAGGACTAAACAAATGAGTACGTAAAGGTTTTAACTAGAAATCTCTCAAAATTTGGTTTTTCATATCATAACAGATTACACTAGATTAGGACCCGTGTTCTGTTTGAAATTTATTTTATTTATATTATAATTTTAGAATATTGTATAATTTATATGATTGTTTTTAAAAGTTTTTTTTGGATAAAACATTATGCAATAAAATCATATGTTAAATATGATTGCTTGAAAAAAACATCTATTTTGTAAGTTTTATATTGTTAATTTTGTAATTTTATGTATGAGATATGGTTATGTTTGTTATTTGTTTTTATTTTAATTTTTGATCATGTTTGGTGAAAGTGTTTTAATATGATCCGTGCTTAAGTAAATTTTTTATTTTAACTGCACAATAAAATCCTAAAAGTCACATTAAATGTGATAAATTGCCAAGATTTTATTCCTTTTTATGTCTAACAATACATATTTTGTAACAATACATGGAATACTAAAGATTTTATTTTGGAAATTGTATAAATCATTGGAATATTCTCTTTGAGAATATTCTTTAGGATATTATTAAGTGTATATTGACTAATTAATCTATAACATTTTTTTGTAACCAACATATATTTAATTTATAACATATCTTGTAACCAACTTATAAAATTTATATAATCTACAAAAAAGTTGTTTACTTCTGTTTTATTATATAAGGGATTATGCATAGAAAAATATCTCTAAAATCTTGATCTTTTCATATATATATATATATATATATTTATTTATTTATTTTATTTTATTTTTCATATATTTCTTTTGCTTAATATGCTTAACTGTTTTGCTTCCCCTGTTACTTCGGTGTTACGGTGCTGAATCTGAAAATTAAGACCTAACTAGCACAAAGAGTGTATACCAAAAAACTGGAAAACCCCTCAAAAGTTTTGTAATTTAATGTTGCAGGAAAGCATTAGCTAGTGCCAAAGAAGAAGACAGAGTCCCCTGTTTCTTTTGCTTCAGTTTTCTTCCTGAAGCTAAGCCACAAGAAGCAGATCCGTATGACATATATCACCAGTTTGAGATCCATCAACAAAAATCATGCTCTAGTAGATTCTTTGCAACCTCCAGTGCTCCTAATGGGAAACCACCGGAGTTCCTTCAGAGAAAGTATTGGACTGTTCAGTACTCGAATTCCCAAGACTTTGGTTTGACAGATGATGCAAAGGGGATTAACACTACGCTTCGTTCCGCGCTTCCCAGCGATGTGAACACAAGTGTTGTGGTAGGAAAATGGTATGTTCCTTTCATATTCGTGAAAGACAGAAAAGCAAAGGATCAGATTAAGAGCTCAACTTATTACAGCATGAGTCTTAAACAAAAATGGGAAGAGGTTTACTCATGTGAAAACGTTAATTCCAACGAAGAAGAACGAGAGGTCGTAGTTGATTTTGAAGTAGAATCAGAAGTGATGAAGCTTGAAGGGCAAGCGATTGAGAAAACAACAAAAAGTGTGGATAGAAATGGCGTTGTGTGGTATGGGATTGCAGACAAAAAGATAGGTCTGAAAGCGATGGTCATGGAGAGGATGAAATGGGAGGAGGAAAGATTCGGATGGTCGAAAAAAAGCAATGAGCTAAGGTCTAGTATTAAGATATCTGAGAGATTTGAAGGCGGATCATCACAGTGGAAGAGTTATAAATGTTATGTATTGGTAGAGAGCTTTGAATTGAAGAGAACTGATGGGAGTTTGGTGTTGATGTATGAGTTTACACATGCTGATAAGTTGAAGAGCAAGTGGGCTTGAGACATGCTGATTATAACTTATGGTCTGGTGTGGAGTTGTCATTTAGAGAAAGTTCTGTGCAAGTTCATGTGTAATAATTTGGAGCTATCATACATAATACATTCATGCAAGTCTTCTTTAATAAATTTATTAATTGTTTGATTGATTCTCCATAATACGTTCTTGCAAGTCTTCTTTAATAAATCTAATAATTGTCACGATGTTTAAAACCAAGTCAAGGTCTTCATAAATTTGGAATTCTCTAAAGGTGAACATAAATCTTTGAAAAGTCTTTAAACTTGTAAAATCTGCGTACGGCTTTATCCTCAATACATGGTGCTATACTGCTATATATAAACATACCATATCTCTAGAATTTTAATCAATCACCTTATTATCTGAAAGTTTCTTAATTCAAAGATGTATGTTACAAGGCATCTCTCCGAATACCAGAGAAACTCGACGACACAATCGTTGCCAGAAGGTCCAAACTCCGGCGTACTTGTGATTCAAGATGAAGAGTCACTGCCGACTTGTTGCTTCGGTACTTGCTACGATGGTGAACTCAAAGGCTTACCGTTCCCACAGAACGCGAAGCTGACTGTGACTTACAGAACCGGAACTGGTCAACATAGGCGCAGTTACCATGATCCGGTTCTGTTCATTCCTGTTCTTGATCAGCCTTATTCTTCGAACCGTTATTATGTCATTCAACGACGTGGGAAGCACTTAGGGTATGACCACAAATCTTACAACTCATACCTAGCTTGCACAAAAGGTTGTACGTATTCATAAATAAATAAAAAACTAATATTCTTTTTGTAATTTATTTCTATTGCAGAGGAGCTTCAGCAAGTGCAAAAGAGGAAGACAGAGTCCCCTGCTGTTTTTGCTTTAGCTATGTTCCTGAAGTTAAGCCACAAGAAGCAGATCCTTATGACATGTATCAGCAATTCCAGATCCATCAACGCGAAGCGTCATCTCGCTACTACACTGCCACTTCTGTTGCTCCTGATGGGATACCACCACAGTTTCTCAAGAGAAAGTATTGGTCCGTCGGGTACTCGAATTATCAAGACTTTGGTTTGACAGACGATGCAAAGGGGATTAACACTAAGCTTCGTTCCGAGCTTCCCAACGATGTGAATTCAATCGTTGTGGTAGGGAAATGGTATGTCCCTTTCATCTTCGTGAAAGAAAGTAACGCAAAAGATCAGGTCAAGAGCTCAACTTATTACAGCATGACGCTTAAACAAAGATGGGAAGAGGCTTACTCATGCGAAAACGTTAATAACAACGACAAAAAAGGAGAGGTTGTACTTGATGTTAACGTAGAAACGGAAGTGGTGAAGCTTGAGGGACAAGAAACTCATTTGAGAGAGACAATAGGTGGTGGATTTGTTTGGTTTAGTGTCTTAGGGGATGAGAGAGAGGACAAGAAGATAGGTCTTGGGGCTGTTGTTGTGGAGAGGATGAAATGGGAAGAGGAAAGGTTTGGGAGGTTAAACAAAGGTGAAAGATCCAACATTAAGAGATCAGAGAGATACGAAGGCGGTTCATCACATTGGAAGAGTTATCGATGTTACGTGTTGAAAGAGAGCTTTGAATTGAAGAGAATGGATGGGAGTTTGGTGTTGACATATGAGTTTAAACATGTTGACAAGTTAAAGAGCAAGTGGGATTGAGTTGTTAAAGAGCAAGTGGGATTGAGTTTCATAATTCATCTTTTTGTGCAGTTTCTTTGTGTGCATGTCATCTTTTGGTGCAATAATTTATTTGGTAAGTAAGTTTATGAAAGTTCATGTATTAATAAACTCAAGGTCGCATTTATATAAATAAAATCATGTAATAAAACTCAATTTAAATGAATTCTAAGTTTGAGTCTTTGAGAATCAATTAAAACCTAAATCCTATAACAAAAACTTGTTAATGAAGTTAATCAATTGTCACATACTCTGCATTACAGGTTCTTGTATAAAGTCAAATCAAAAGGCAAAGACTTCTATGCATTTTTATGCTTTGTATAAAGACACTTGATGCCGTAACAGCCTTCTAAGATATTTTTCCTACGACGTGATTAGATTCTATATTCAAAAAGTCAAATCTATTCTACAAAAATTTGCTTAATCATAAGCCTATAAAGATGAAACAGAGCTCCTTTTCCAAGTATTATCACCATCACAAGAACCAAATTTTAAGATGTATGTTACAAGGTTTTTATCTGAATACCAGAAAAACCCATCGGAGATGAACTTGCTTCCACCAGAAGGTCCAAACTCCGGTATAATGGTGATTCAAGACGAAGACTCACAGGCCACTTGCTGCTTTGGTTCTTGCTACGAGGGTAGACTTAAAGGCTTGCCGTTTCCACAAAACGTGAAGCTCGCTGCAACGTATAGCAGTGGAGGAGGAGGAGGAGCAGGTGGAGCAGGAGGAGGAAGCCAGACACATCGTACCCCTGTTGTGTTCATCCCTGTTCTTGATCAACCATTGTCTTCGAACCGTTACTATGTTATACAAAGACGTGGAAAGCATACTGGGTAATTATTAATTACTTGTCATTTCAATATTTTCACTGTTATTTATTTGTTTTCCTTTAGTAAATAGGAATGATTAAGGTTTATATTTTTACATGAAAATGTTTACTTGAAAACAGCCTAAAATTTTGAGTTAATTGTGATTACAGGAAAGCATCTGCAAGTGCAAAAGAGGAAGTGAGAGTTTCAAGCTGCTGTTGCTTTACCTATGTTCCTGAAGCTAAGCCACAACAAGCAGATCCGTATGACATATACCAACAATTCGAGATTCATCAAAGCCGACCATCATCTCTCTATTACTCTGCCACTTCTGTTGCTTCTGATGGTGTGCCACCAGATTACCTTAAGAGAAAAGATTGGTCGGTCAGTTACTCGACTTCAGAAGACTCACGAGACTTTAGTCTAAGAGGTGATGCGAAAGGGATTAACACAAAGCTTCGCTTAGACTCAGAGCTTACTAGTTTAGGTAAGAGTGTTGTGGTAGGGAAATGGTATGTTCCTTTCATATTTGTGATGGAAGGAGATGTAAAAGATCAAATGAAGAAATCAACGTTTTACAGCTTGACGCTTAAGCAAAGGTGGGAAGAAGTTTTCTTCTGCGAAAACATTGGCAATGAACATTCCGAGGTTGTAGTTGATGTTGACGTAGAGACGGAAGTTGTGAAGCTTGAGGGACAAGAAACACATTTGAAAGAGGAAAAAGGTGATGGAGTTGTTTGGTTTAGTGTCTTAAGGGATGAGAAACAAGACAAGAAGATAGGTCTTGGGTCTGTGGTCGTGGAGAGGATGAAATGGGAAGAGGAAAAGTTCGGATGGTTAAACAGAGGCGAGGAAAGGTCTAAAATTAAGAGATCAGAGATATTTGAAGACGGTTCATCGCATTGGAAGAGTTACCGATGTTATGTATTGATAGAGAGCTTTGAATTGAAGAGAATGGATGGGAGTTTGGTGTTGACATATGAGTTTAAGCATATTGATAAGTTAAAGAGCAAATGGGATTGAGTTTCATTCATTTTTTTGGTTCAATAATCAATTTGGTGAATAAGTTTTTATGCAAGTTCATGTAAAAGTAAATTTAATGAATCTAAATTTGGTTGACCTCTTAGCATACTTTTGCAAACATATGCCTAATCCCAACCAAATCTTCCTTCGAAATTGCTGATAACGTGCTTTGATGCTATTCTACCATTTAAAAAGTCTTTGCATTCGAGTTTAGACATGATGTCGCCAAATATATGCTTTATTTAATTTTATGATGTCTAGTTTTGGGAACTCTGTTATAAGTTATAACAACACAAAGCTCTGTTCTTACAATATATATACCACCAGGCACCAGATTCCCAAATTTGAAGTGACAGATTTTTAAAATAAATTCTGACTTAGAAAACTGCCAAAAAAAAGACTTCCATAAAATCCAAGTCAAGATCGTTGAAAAGTCTTTAGACAGAACCGCGTAAAAAGTCTATTTTTTCATTTATTTTTGGGGTTACAAACTTTTGTTTCTCTTCTTATCCTACTCTACATATATAAAATATAGACCCAATCACAACTTACACGAATCACAAAAACCACTGAACTATCTTTCACCGGTTAAAGCCAAAAATATGTATGTTACAAGGCGTTTGTCGGAATGCCAAAGAAACAGATCGGAGTTTCCGGAAAGTCCAAACTCCGGTGTACTTGTGATTCAAGATGAAGAGTCAAGACCAACTTGTTGCTTCGGATCTTGCTACGGGACTGGACTCAAAGGCTTACCATTCCCACAAAATGCTAACCTGACTGTGACTTACACCATCACGGTTAATAACGTGACCACTGCTTATCGTGATCCGGTCATTTTCATTCCGGTTCTTGATCAACCGTTATTTTCAAACCGTTACTACGCCATTAAACGAGGCGGGAAACACTCAGGGTATGACTTAGATTGTAGCAATATATTTTTCAACTTTCTTGGTTTTTGATGTGATTCACAAGAATTTGCAAATAAGGGTATTGATTTGAAAGTATTCTAAGGTCTTTATTTGTAACTATGTGTTGTAGAGAAGCTACGGCTAATGCGAGAGAGGAAGACAGAGTCCCCTGCTGCTTTTGCTTTAGCTATGTTCCTGAAGCTAAGCCACAACAAGCAGATCCTTATGACATATACCAACAATTTGAGATCCATCAACCAAAATCATTGTCTAGAAATTACTTTGCGACATCCGTTGCACCTAACGGAGTACCACCAGAGTTTCTCAAGAGAAAGTATTGGACTGTTGAGTACTCGACATCAGAAGACTTTGGTCTAAGAGATGATGCAAAAGGTATTTACAATAAGGTTCGGTCTGAGCTTCCAGGTGATTTTAATACAAGCATTTTGGTAGGAAAATGGTATGTCCCTTTCATATTTGTGAAGGAAAGAGACGCAAAGGATCAGCTTAAGAGTTCAACTTACTATAGCATGGTTCTTATCCAAAGATGGGAAGAGGTTTACTCTTGCGAAAACGCTTACAACGAAAACCGCGAGGTTGTTGTTAATGTTGAAGTGGAAACAGAAGTTGTGAAGCTTGAGGGACAAGATATTGGGAAAAGGGCAAGAAGTGTGGATGAAAATGGGATTGTTTGGTTTGAGGTCGCAGACAAGAGGATGGGTTTGAGATCTGTGGTTATTGAGAAGATGAAATGGGAAGAGGAGAGATTCGGGTGGAAGAGTGAACCGCTAAGAGCAGTGGTTAAGAAATCTGAGAGATATAATGTAAGCGATTTGAATTGGAAGAGTTATAGATGTTATGTATTAGTGGAGAGCTTTGAGTTGAGGAGAATGGACGAGAGTCTAGTGTTGGCATTTGAGTTTAAACATGTTGATAAGTTAAGAACTAAGTGGGAATGGTGAGATATTCTTATGTTTAAGCTATATATGTGTGTTGGTAATGTTTTTCTTCAATTGTTCTTTGTGTGATAAGGTTATTAAATTTTTGAGTTGCTTTCGTTTGCAAAAATAACTGAAATGTTTGCCACAATTAGTTAAAATATTTTGAATCCAAATTCTAAAGTGAGTTTTATCTGTTCAGATTCTTTTGGCAGTGCTGCGAAAACTTATTTAACAAGCTTCAACATATATATGTATAAGAAAATAAGAATTAAAGAAGACAGTGCTGCGAGAACCAAGTTTGTTAAATATGAATGAATCTAAAATATTACATTAACGTACCATTCTTAATTTTATTTAAATTTGTTTAACAATATTTTCTATTAAAAAGAAGAGCAAATAATAAGATAAGAATAAGTAAAACATAAGGAAAACATAAGAATATAGGTGGAAATAATAACCAATGACAAAAATGGATAAGAAATTATTATAGGTTCAAATCTAATATATTAAATTAAATAATTGATTACTGTCATTTGCTTACTCTTTTTGTCAATTGTATACACTCTTTTTATAGATCATATCATAAAAAAGAGAGTGAGAAACAACTTAAATTAAAGTCTAAGAAAGATATAAATGTCATAATTAGTTAATATGACAGCTTCATATAGCTCAATGCCTCAATCCGCTTCTTGGGCCCTGAACGTGCATATTTTCGCTTGCTTCCTTCCGGCTTGTCCTCCTGATCTGGTGGTTCGGGTTTCTTGGGGTCGAGCAGGTGGTGAAGACGTCTCTGAACCTCGCTTTCCTCCATCCCCGTTGCCTTTGCTATCTCATGTGTGTTCTCTCTTGTATATGTGGCTGCAGCCGCAAGTAATTTTGTATCACTCGTGAATTGTTTATCCATAGTTGATTTAATCTTGTTTAATTTTGATTTCACAATAATCCACTACTAATAACAACTCTCTCTATATATAGATGAAAAACCTTAAAAACAACCTAAGCTCTAAGGTTCAAAAAGAAAGAAAAGAAGAACTTAAACCTTAATTATATTCCAATTCAAGAAATACGTGTAATTGAGATGAGAAGTTAACGCGCATAATTGATATTTTCATAATGGGAACTGAGAAGCAACTAGTAATTTAGCAATGTTACACACGCTAATCAAATGGTTGTGTGGGATT
>NC_025701.1:6152068-6202282 GCF_000633955.1 Camelina sativa | reverse complement strand
AAAAAAAAAAAAAAAAAAGAGTAATAATAATATATATAAATGGAGTAATAATGTCTAGCTTGTTAGAAAATTTGTTTAGAAAAAGTGAAAACTCAAAAAAGATGATGGTTTTTACATTGTCAATGGTTAAAATCTTCCAAACCCAATTTATTAGGGAAACCACTTGTTTACTGTCATTTGCTTACTCTTTTTGTCAATTGTATACACTCTTTTTATAGATCATATCATAAAAAAGAGAGTGAGAAACATCTTAAAGTCTAAGAAAGATATAAATGTCATAATTAGTTAACAACCTTCAGCCTTAATTTTAACTGAATCTAGAAACACGTGTGTAAACCAATAGCGTGTGAAATTAAATTTTGAATCAATAGTGACTAGGAATTTGTTATGCATGGGCATGGGCTTATTTAGATAAAAAAAAATTGCTATGAATGACCTGCATTAATTTAACTATAGATTTTAGTTATTTAATTATAAATTTATATTATTGAAAATTATAACTAAAAATTATGTGCAATGGGAATACAAAGTCTAATTCTATTTAACAAATGTTAAAAAAATTAAACTGAACAAAAAAAGTTACTGGTAATTATGTATTTACTAATCCATGCCCATTTTCTCAGGCTTGCATGAGTGTTATCTTCTTACTCAAATTCTCCAGGCTTGCATGAGTGTTATCTTCTTACTCAAATTCTCCCATCTTCTTATCTTCTTACTCAAATTCTCCCATGATATCAGGAGCTCTTGTAAATGGCTTTCCACACTTTCAAAAAACATGTCATCTTTTGTAACACCATCCACCATGTTTTGCAAATTGAATTTCATGTGGTCACATTTGCAAGAAGCTATCGTCCCAGCCTGGAAGGCTGTCAATCCTTGAGAAACAGCCAGTCTCAAAAATGTGTTGAAGACCTTGAATTTCTCAATGTAATCAACCCCAGGCTCCCATCCACATACCCAAAGAAACTGTATATCTCTATCGGCGTCGCGTTCTCTGACATAGTTCACACAACGCTGAGAGAATGGTTCTTCATTGTTCTCCAACCAACATAGTCAACAGGGACGGCAAATATTGTAGTCATAGCCAAACGTCATCTCATGATCAATAGGAACTAGTGTTTTTAGTTTTACTATTCTTAGATTATTTTGCTTTTGTGTTTTTAGATTTTACAAAAAAAATAATAATAATAATAATTAGAAAATGGGGTCAATAATGTTTATTAAAAAATTTGTTTAGGAAAAGTGAATACTCAGAAAATATTATATATGGTTTTTACATTGAATTATTATTTTTATATTTTTGTCAAAGTGATCAATGGTTAAAATCTTCAAACAAGTAAGTATCATGTTGTAGCTTATATAACATCTGGTTTCAATCACTTTTGTTTTCTTTGGATTGTTGTGGTTTCTCAAATTCTATTTTCACGCAAAAAACCTAACATTTACTTTCATATATCGTACGATCGCCGGACAAACACACATGAGTTTCCCGCCAAAGAAACATCCATGTTGCGCACGCGGAAGGTAAAGTAGTCAATTAACACCATGCCATAAAGCTAGATTGTGGCATTTTCTAAAATGTTTTGTAAATGTGGCATTGGAGAAAATTTTTAATTAAAATGTGGTATTTGTGGCAAAATTCCCTATATTAACTAAATTTCAAGTTTTCTTTCCTAATTGTAACTAGATCTAACAATATATTTTAGTTATTTCATTCTATTTAAATAGCTGAAAATTAACAGTAAAAAATATGACGTGGATACAATGGGAATAACAAAGTCTAAATCTATTTGACATATGTTGAATAAAATCTACTAATAATGTTATGTATTTATTAATATATTTAGATATTAATTTATTTCAGTTGTTAATGGAAATATATATATATATCAAGATGAAGGCAATCTATTCAGAGACATCCGTAAAACAAGAAATCGAGAATGGAGAAAGAGAAGAGAGTGATTGCATCATCATCATCACACAGAGAGGGAAAAAGAAGAAAATATAATAACGATCATGGAGTACTACCATACGACGTCCTAGAAGAAATCCTCTTGAGGCTTCCGGTCGAATCAAACGCTCGATTCAAGGTCGTATCAAAACAATGGAGAACAACTATTGAATCTCGATATTTCACGGAGAAACACTTGAGGCTCGTCGAACAATCCAAAAATCATCATCCAAAGTTCCTATTCGTCTCCAAACATGAACACTATCATGTGTTGAAGACATTGTGCTTGGAATCTGCTTCTCTTCGAGTCTTCAATCTTCTCTACATCACTCAACCACATCTAATCGAAATTTCGCGAAGCTGCAATGGTCTTGTTTGTGTCTATGATAAGTGGGGAGAATCCATATACGTACTCAACCCGACCACAAAGTGGTTCCGACAACTTCCTCAACCTAGGTTTCATATATTTAAGCAAAAGGCAAGTAGGCAACATACACTCGGGAAACTAGCTATCATACACAATATGCCTACCCCTAGACTAGCGTTCGCAAAGGCCACAATGTGTGATTATAAATTGGTGTGGCTATACAATTCTGACGCCGGGAGGTTGAGCGAAAGATTTACCGAGTGCGAGGTCTTCGATTTTAGGGCAAACGCTTGGAGATACTTGGATTGCACGCCAACTTACAGGATATTTGACGACCAATCACCAGTGTCCACGAACGGATCAGTTTATTGGCTCACAGAACGATACAATGGCGAGACCAAAGTTATAGTTTTTGATCTTCAAACTGAAACTTTTCGATTGCTTCCTAGTAATCCAGCTTCTCGTTCACATCCAGACCATATCGACCTGTGCATTTTGGATAATCGTCTGTGCATGTCCAAGAGAAAGCGCCGTACAATGATCCAAGAGATTTGGAGCTTGCAATTATCATCATCAGAAGAGACATGGATAAAGATTTATACTATAGATCTTCGATCTTGTTCTTCATCATGGTCTGTATCTGGAAGGGTTTATTCTACTTGGACCCGAAAGCATGTGATTCGGCCATGCACACCGGTGGCGATATTGAAGAACAAGGAGATCCTACTCACACATCGTTATGGTGAAGGTCTGGTGAAGTATGATCCACAAACAAATTCGTACTCTCTAATGTACAATCATCTATTTTATAGAGGTGTTCCTTATTTCCAGAGTTTAGTATCTCATATCTAAAACCTTGCTTAATTACTCTCTTTCATATAATTTGAACCGTAACATTTTAAGAGCTCTACTATCATGTTACATAGTTATGCTATCTATAGGGAGTGCGTTTTATATGTTATGAATCAATGTTGCGATCTAGAACCAAGTGGGAATCATGAGAGATTCTTGTGTTTTAGCTATGTGT
This sequence comes from Camelina sativa, assembly GCF_000633955.1. NCBI lineage: Eukaryota > Viridiplantae > Streptophyta > Magnoliopsida > Brassicales > Brassicaceae > Camelina > Camelina sativa. Next base: position 6,198,937 of record NC_025701.1, on the reverse strand, counting down.
GTTGGTAATGTTTTACTTCAAATTATCTTTGTGTGATAAGCTAATTAAAATTTGGAGTTTCTTTCGTTTGCAATAATAACTGAAATGTTTGCCACAATTAGTTGAAATATTTTGAATTCTGACCAAATTATCTATCCAAATTCTAAAGTGAGTTTTGTGTGTTCAAATTTTTTTTGTCAGTGTTGCGACAATATTAACATATATATATATATATATATATTATACAAGAAAATAAGAGTTAAAGATGACAGTGTTGCGAGAACCAAGTTTGTTAAATATGAATGAATCTAAAATATTACATTAACGTACCATTCTTAAATTTATTTAACAATATTTTCTATTATAAAGAAGAGTAAATANTCATCACTGATACATCTGTGTGTAGGATAAGATTCTACTCATCATTTGCCATTCTATATAAACCCTAATTTCTTTTAAAAAATCCATCAAGTTTTAAAACAAAAAAAAACACATGAACACAACCACTTTCGAGAAATATTGAAGAAAAACAAACTATGAGCGATCGATGAGGTTTCTGTTGATGGTTTGTTAAAAGAGTTTATATAGAGATTAGCTAAGAGGTGTCGGCTAGGGTTTATTGACCTAACGGGCTTGCTTTCTATTATAATGACCTTAACGGGCTCTAACTCACAATATGTTCAGCCCATCTAAGTGGACCTCATTAACTCGTTTGATGTTTTTATTTTTGTGAAAAACTGAAAATGCCAATAACTTTGATACATAAAAGAGGTATGACATCAAAACACAAACCGTTTCTCTCTGAGGTGATTATTTGTGCGATCAAACAAAACCGTTTCTTCTGTGTCTTCTCCGATCGACCGGCGTCGGCTCCGACGTCGGTTGTACTCTTCTACTTACTAATATCTAAATAGTTATTCAGTTACTCTTTTACTCACAATCTGTGTCGTTTATGTTTCAAAAGAAGTGACGAGTGAAGACGACGGAGACAATTTGGTTTACGTCATGATGTTTCCCAAGCCACCATCTCTGTCATTGCTTTTCCTCACTGCTTCTCTGTCACTGCAACGACCCGACCACTTTCCATGCGGTAATGTTGTGCCGCTGGCTTCACTGTTGTCAACCACCACTCTCCTTTTATGTTGGTTCCTGTTATTGTTGGAATGCAAATCTGGTTATCGGCGGTTTCATATCAACCGCTATTTCTCCATGTCCGGCGATTTCTCTATGGCCGTGAGTTTGTTCAAACTAACATTTGAAGTTAGTTATGTGATTGTTCCCGGGCGTCAGTATGATTTACCATTGGCGTACCGAAGATTAACTAATCGTCGACCAACGGAGAAACCACCATGGAAGCAATATGTTAAGGAGGATTTGGAGGCCACAACTAGGAAAATCATAAGATGGTTTATACCACATCAACGAAAATGGGTTTTAAGTATAACTAAGATCAATGATATCTCTTTGTACAAGAGAGTTTCGATCAAATCTGAAGGTTATGCGATGTAACGGATGGATCGCAGACTTTGCCTTTCGAAAGCGTAAAAGATGGTACATCGACAAAAAACAGATGTTTCCCAAGCTAGAAAGTCACAAAAGATTGACGGATAAAACGAGAGCAACTAAGCATATTTTTCGGATTGCGGCGCCTAAACTTTTTTGCTTTTTCTTTACATAAATATTTGTTTGTATCTATATCCTTATGTTTAACATTACAATCTTTGGTTCATATTAATAAAGTTATGATTTGGAGTTAAAAAAAAAAAAGAAGAGTAAATAATAAGATAAAAATAAGTAAATCATAAGGAAAACATAAGAATATAGGTGGAAATAATAACCAATAACAAAAAAAAGATAAGAAATTATTATAGGCTCAAATCTCATACATTAAATTAAATAATTGATTACTGTCATTTGCTTACTCTTTTTGTCAATTGTATACACTCTTTTTATAGATCATATCATAAAAAAGAGAGTCAGAAACATCTTAAAGTTTAAGAAAGATATAAATGTCATAATTAGTTAACAACCTTCAGCCTTAATTTTAACTGAATCAAGAAACACGTGTAAACCAATAGCGTGTGAAATTAAATTTTGAATCAACAGTGACTAGCAAGCAAGGTTATATTTTTTTTTTACTATTCTTAGATTAATTAAATTTCAAGTTTTCTTTCCTAATTGTAACTAGAAGCAACCCTAAATACGTCTCCACTAACTCTCGTCCCATCTCTTTCCTTTGCATCTTCTTACTCAAATTCTCTCATCTTCTTATCTTCTTACTCAAATTCTCCCATGCATGATATTCACTCAGGAGCTCTCATAAATTCTCCCATGAATCCGCTTCTTGGGCCCTGAACGTGCATATTTTCGCTTGCTTCCTTCCGGCTTGTCCTCCTGATCTGGTGGTTCGGGTTTCTTGGAGTCGAGCAGGTGGTGAAGACGTCTCTGAACCTCGCTTTCCTCCATCCCCGTTGCCTTTGCTATCTCATGTGTGTTCTCTCTCGTAAATTTGGCTGCAGCCGCAAGTAATTTTGTATCACTCGTGAATTGTTTATCCATAGTTGATTTAATCTTGTTTAATTTTGATTTCACAATGATCCACCACTAATAACAACTCTTTATATATAGATGAAAAACCTTTAAAACAACTTGACATGTTTTCTAAGATTAATCTTGTTTAATTTTGATTTTACAATGATCCACTACTAATAACAAGCTCTAAGGTTCAAAAAGAAAGAAAACACTTGTTTCATAATCTTTATAATCCCCTAAAAACACCCGCAAAGGTTTTCTTCTACTTCTTCTTGAATCGTTTTCTACAAACCAATGGATGATGTCTTTATATCGGAAGAATATGTCAACCGCCGGAGAATGGAGAAAAAAGCTGCCTCCACTGCCGGCAAAAACATGATGTTAGGCTCTGGTTCAAGCAAGAAACCGGATAAGAGATATAGTACTAGTAGTAATCCTCGGATGTCGGCATCTCGGCCGGATAATGAGTTTCTCGTCACCGGTGGTGCATGTGTTTATGAGAGTTTTGTGTTCCACTGCTTCTCGCCGTGAAAACCACCAAAGCGTTCGAGTTTAAGTGTTTAATATTTTTCCCCCAACTATCCATTACAACTTAAAATTGTTCTTTTAGTTTTAATGAATTTTGGTTCAGTTTTTTGCGAACAGATTGTTTAGGTTCAATAAATATGACTAACACTATTTGAATATTTTGGTTCTTTTGCATATAAACAAAACTAATATTTTTGAATTTATGTTTACATATCACGATTATTACTTTTTGGATATTTCAAGTATTCATTGAGTTTTTGGATATTTTGAATATAATACTCCTGTTTTCGGTTTAGTATCGGGTTTGGTCTAAATATGTATACAAAAATAATCCATCCGGATATGCTTAATTATCCAGTTTAGCTTGGTAAGATTTTCTCGATTCGATCCAGTTCAACTTTTTTGGTAAGTTATGTTTTAGCGGTGCTAAGTTAAACTCATAGTGTAGAGAGTGTACGTAATGTTTAAAGTTACAGATAAATTCAATATTGAACATAAAATTTGGGATAAAACATGTTGCCATAACACAACCAAATTTAGATTTTATCCCAATATTTTTGAGATAAAAAGTGTTTTGTTATCTTTTAGCAATATTTTTTTATTGGTTTCAATAATAAGATTTTCGTGTTTCGAGGATGGAGTCATCGTTCTACAGTCTACTCAATCTATAAACTAACTCTGAGTTGACTCTGAAATACCAAAACTACTTCTACTCAAACTATAAAGTAACTAAAATTTTGTTATTTTGTTATGAATATCTAACTATACAATTATATCTTATTCAAGTATTGAGTGATTGATTATATTTTGCTTCAGTAACTGGGCTAATTCTCAATAATTAAATTTGGGCCGGAAATTTAAATACTCGATTACACTAAATTTGAGTTGTTTTCCAAAGTCCCACATCGATAGTTCTGGATTCGCTCGCTCTCACACGAGAGATATAAATACAGTTCAGGAGGGATCGTTTAAATCATACCTTTCTCGGCCTTTTGGCTAAGATCAAGTGTAGTATCTGTTCTTATCAGTTTAATATCTGATATGTGGGCCATCGGCTCACACGATATTAACTCTATTTTTTATGGGGGAGAGTTCGCCATGTCAGCTTGCTGATTGGACTCTCACGTGTCGCTTTCGTCTTGCACTACTGCGAAGGCCTGGCACACCTCACCAAAACACGAGTCCAACTTTTTTAACACAAACTGGTTTATCTTAACAAATGCAAACCAGTAAGCAATCACCAAACAAACACAACCGAAATCGCCGTACAATGATCCAAGAGATTTGGAGCTTGCAATTATCATCATCAGAAGAGACATGGATAAAGATTTATACTATAGATCTTCGATCTTGTCTTCATCATGGTCTGCATCTGGAAGGGTTTATTCTACTTGGACCCGAAAGCATGTGACTCGGCCATGCACACCGGTGGCGATATTGAAGTATAAGGAGATCCTACTCACACATCGTTATGGTGAAGTCATCTTTTTTATAGAGGTGTTCCTTATTTCAAGAGTTTAATATCTCATGTATATAACCTTGCTTAATTACTCTCTTTCATGTATTTTGAACCGTAACATTTCTTATGACTAGCTTTATTACCATGTTACATAGTTATTACCATCGCTGCGATTAACAAACGAACAGGGCCGTTGTGATCTAACCCATTAGCAAAGCTTTTAACAAACAAGAAAACCAAAAGTAAAGAAAAAAAAACGATCTTACATCTTCGCAATATCTTCAAAGAAGACGAATCTGAAACTTCTTCTCACTAATGTTTCTGGAGAGAAAACAAAAAATAAAATAAAAAACAAACCAAATGTGCCAATGTAGTAAAAACGAGAAAAATACAGAACAAAAAACCTCTCTTTCTACAACTAAAAAAAAAACATCTTACAATGAACTCTTTTGCTTTTGATCCCCAATTTCTTCCAACCGTTTCCATGTCGCCTCACGTTTTGCTCCAATTTCAGCTTCTTTTGATTCATCTTCTCTAAACTTACCAAGACATTCCTTAAACAAGTCTGCATCGACGTCATTAAATATCTTCTGCACGTTCAGCGTTAAGCTATGAACAGCTTGGTTCCAATGCTTCTGAGTGTTTCTTTCCAATGCAGGGAATATGATAGGTAGTATAACTTTACGGTTCTGCATTATCAGATTCTCGATATGATCGTTGTTCCATAAGAACAAAGCTCTTTCTGCAACCTGCAAGCAAATCAAGAACAAAAAAAAAAAGACTCAACCTTCTTGTTCTTTCTTTATGCTTCTTGTATAAAGACTCAAGCTTTCACTACAACTTCGACAATGAGCACAAAGCTTTTAAGCTATCCAATATCACACGTTTCAATCTTATGAAGAACTGTTCCTATCATTCCTCTTTCTCAGGATCAGTAAACTGTAAATGCAATGCGAAATATATATGAAACGTTTTAAGCAATTACCTGAAAATGGAGACTGTTCAAACACCGAGCAACTTGGCGAAACAATGGGACCATACACCGTTGGAATTCAGGTGGCTGAGTAGCTTCTAATACTTCCTCTAGCTCGTTTAAAAACATGACTTCTTTGGAACTATTCGTGACGGGCCAAGACTTGAGTAATCCCCTTATAACTGTATCAGCAAGTTTGCAATCTTTTTCCACAAACTGTGTGATACAATAAGACAACTGCTGATGATACATTTGTAAGCATTTCGGTTTGTGGAGAGGTATCAAAGCTCGAACCAGAAACACTTTATGCTCATCTTTAAGCGGCAGAGCAAATCCATTGATGATACTTCCCAAAATCTCTAAGAACTCAGCAATCCCATTGTGTTTCTCAGTCTCGAAAACAAACCTATAGAAAATGTTGTTGATTGATTTCCTTATGAAAGGACGATGAACCATGAACTTACCATAGATGCGATGCAGAACGGTTTTGAGACAATCTCTTTCTCTAGGATCCTCGGAGTCAAATAAATCAAGTAACCTCGAGACAAAAGACTGGTCGATGTACTTCTTAGCCAGCTTTGTATCTGTCTCAGGTGAAGCAATAAGCCTGAGGAGAATCTCATAGACAAGCTGCAAGTGAGGCCAAGCAGGATCCATAGAAGGCTCCTCTTCTTCCAAATCCAAAGCATCAATAACTTTATTCTCACGCGGTTGAGGATTCAAGGTTCTGAAAATGTTAACAGAAACCATTTTAACAGCTTCTTGGATAACAGTTTCACTAAACTTCCCATTAGGAGAAGCAACGTAATCCACAAGATCAAGCAACGTCTGACGTTTGATCTCTTTCTCCTTCACGTTCTTTGTAGGATCCGAGAAATCAAACACTAGACAGCACAAGTTGAGTTTTCTCAGACACAAGCTCTGCTTCTCTGCATTTGGAACATCTTTAAAACTAGGCAAAGCTTCATAAGGACCGTTTCCTTTAGAATTCCCATCTTTAAAACCAGAATCAGCAGCAGGTTTAACAGCAGGAGCGTTGTTCTTGGCGTGAGAATTACCTGACTTCCCGGCTCCATTGTCACTAGCTTTGGAAGTAGAAGCATTGGAAGTAGATGAAGAATGGTTCTTAGAAGAAGACTTCTTAGGAAGCTTACTTATAATCTGTTTCCACATACTAACTCAGATGGTTCTTCCCAAATTACAAAAACACAATCCCTTAGAAGAACAAACTCATCAACTCCATCTGAAATCAAAAGCAAGATAATCCACAAAATAGTTAAATCAAGAACCTGAAATAGAGAAAAAGATTATATTTTTGTCTTCTTTACTCACTTTAGAAACCAAGGAAAACAAAAAAATCATCACTTTAGAGTCTAATCTCTGAAAACAATCGAAATCTGAAAACCCCAAAATCAAATTTTAGAAACATTAACATTTACAAACCATAGATCAAAAACAAGAAATTAAACCGATTGTAGCAAAAGAAAAGGTCAACATGAGATATATAACGATGAATTGAGAAAACAACAAACTTACCTAATAATAAAAAGAGAGTCACATTCAAGTTCTCTCTTCCAAAACCTCCTCGTTGTTTTATTGACTGACTTCAGATACAAATATAAAAAAGATTAGACCTTTATGGATTTGCTTCAATACGAAATTGTTATTGTTGTTGTTCTTTCTTCTTCTTCTTTAATTTTTGTTTTCTTTCTTCTTCTTTGTGATTTGTGTCTTCTCGTGATCCAGTTATCTATCATTTCTTTCTTCTCTCCGATGGCTGATCAATCTTTTTTTTCTCAAATTCTATTTTATTTTTTTATTTTAATTGTTTTTATTCCCTTATTTTTTTATTTTTTTATTTTTTTAATTAATGGGTTTGGTCTGGCCAGCCAGGTCCTCTCACTTGTGTATTATTATACTTCAAATTAAGCTTTTTAGAAGAAGAAAAATCCATACTTTATCGCCGACCGTAACATTATTATTATACGACATAGTTTGATGTCATGTAATAAAATTGGTCCAATTTGTTTTGGTTTCCGGTTTGGTTGTTGAGTTTTTCTAATTTCGGTTTAGAGTTTTGTCATTGTTTTCGTTTCAAAATTCAAAAAGAGTATGTGTTAAAGTTTTTGTATATCTCATTCCTTTTTTTTTTTTGTAACTTTGTTTTCCCCCTTTGATGAGGAAGCAAGTTGCCAAGATTTGTCATGTGAATCAGTGAATGTTGATGTTTTGGTTTTTATAGTTACTGATGGATTGGATTGGACTAATGGGAAGAAGTGGGGGTGCTCCGTGCTCCTTTGGTCATAGAACATTGTAAAAAGTGTCCTAACGATGTAATCAAATCTCATTCCCTTGCTTTGGAGTTTGGACTCTCTACTGAAAGAGCTATGCTATTTCGAAAATTTATAGGTATGAGTACAAATTTTCTAGCTAGTTTGTGTTAGGAATATGATAATCAATTAAAGACATCATTTTTATTAGTTATCAATCACTATAACAGTAACAAATAAATCGATATTTTTATAATGTTATCTTTCAGTAAATTGAATACTGGTTTTGTAAGTTTTCATTACTATCTCTTACTAATTATTGTAATTTTTTGATATAGTTTATCGTTATTTTCTCGTTATATATTTGTTTTTTTACATTTAATATCATATAAAAGGTCAAATTGTTAGTTATGATTTATGAATAAGTTTCCAAACCCAAATCTTTAAATAAAAAAAAATAAAATAAAAAACCTAAAATTAAGATAAAGTAAAAAAAGCCTATTTGGCTCTCCTCACACAAGTACCAATTTGTGTTCGGGGGTTGTGTGTGTTGACGGTGGTGGGAACAAAGGAACATACATATCCAATTGTCTCTCCGGAGACACAGCAATGTTCATTTCCGACAAGTCTCGTCCGACTGATTACTACAAAGACGATACCCCCAATTCTTCAACCGCCACAACACGCGATATGATGATCGATGTCACCACCAATGAAGCAGTATCAGATCTACAACCTCACCACCACAACAATCACCAAAATCACAACCATCATCATCTCAACCAATCTCAGCCTCAACAGATACTCCTAGGAGAAAGCAGTGGTGAGGATCACGAAGTGAAAGCTCCGAAGAAACGAGCAGAGACATGGGTTCAAGACGAGACCCGTAGCTTAATCATGTTCCGTAGAGGTATGGATGGTTTATTCAATACATCCAAATCCAATAAACATCTATGGGAACAGATTTCGTCTAAGATGAGAGAAAAGGGTTTTGATCGATCTCCGACCATGTGTACGGATAAGTGGAGGAATCTATTGAAAGAGTTTAAGAAAGCCAAGTATCATGATAGAGGTAATGGATCGGCTAAGATGTCTTATTACAAGGAGATTGAAGATATTCTTAGAGAGAGGAGCAAGAAAGTTACAGTTACGACCCAGTTTAATAAGAGCCCTAGTACACCACCACCTACTACAACTGCTAAAGTTGATTCCTTTATGCAATTTAGTGATAAAGGTATAATCTTTGGATTAATAGGTTTCTTGATTTGGTTTTGAGGAAATTCAACTTTGTGATTTAGGGTTTGTGTTGATGAGATTCGTATCTGTAGATTAGGTTGAGATTTGAAAAGATACAAGAATTTTAATGTAGGTTTTCTTAGTGCATTAATGTTTTAAGGAGATGATGGTTTTGGTAATGAATCTAGTTTTGTGGATTTTGTTTCTTTTGTTTAAGTAGTAAGTGACTTTTATCTTTTGCATTGTAGGATTTGATGATACGAGCATTTCTTTTGGATCTGTTGAAGGTACTGATCTATATCACTTTTGTGTGTTCATTATACCTTGCTGTATACAAAGAGGCGATATTTGTTCGTTCATTGCCTCTTGAAGATTGTTCTTTTTATAACTTGTTGTGAGTGTCCTCCTTGAGTGAGCAATACTAGAGGTGTTGACTTGCTTCTTGAGCATTAGGGACTGGAAACAATGAGTTTCATTTGCGAGGGGAAATTTATCTGTAATTGTGATATCTCTCTCTCTGTAATTGAAACAAAGAGGTGAACATGACTGTCGTGGGTCTCTCTGTTAGAAGGTTTTGTCTTAGTTTCTAGAGGATGTGTGTGTGTGTGTGTGTTTTGATAAATGTTTATATCTATGGTCCAGCTAATGGCAGGCCAGCCTTAAACCTTGAAAGGCGTCTTGATCATGATGGTCATCCACTTGCAATCACTGCAGTTGATGCTGTTGCGGCTAATGGAGTTACTCCTTGGAATTGGAGAGAGAATCCTGGAAATGGCAAGTCTCAGAAAAGCTTAGATAACTTGAGTCTCAAAAGTTTAAGTTTCCAAAAGGCCAAAGATTTTTTCTTTTTGAACATTATGTTCCATTCATGGTGTGACATGTGTAAGAATCATTGTTTTCTAATTCTTGAGAACCAAAATCACTCTCATTTTGAGGTTGCTTCACAACCTATGTTCTTCCCCTGTTTGATTGGTTTTGTCTGTCTCTTTAATACTGATGAAGGCATCTTTATGTTTCATGTTTATAAGCAGGTGGTGATGGTCATAGTCAGCCTTTTGGTGGAAGGGTCATAACAGTGAAATTTGGAGACTATACAAGAAGAATTGGTGTTGATGGTAGCGCCGAAGCAATCAAAGAGGCAATCAGAGCTGCTTTTGGGTTAAGAACTCGGCGGGCTTTTTGGTTAGAAGATGAAGATCAAATTGTTCGCTGTCTTGACCGAGACATGCCTTTAGGGAACTATCTACTCCATCTCGATGATGGTAAGATCAAATTTACCACCATTAATATCTTTTGAATTGTGTGTGTTATGACCCTGAATACAGTTTACTGAATTCTCGATATGCAAAACCCATCTTGCAGGACTGGCCATTAGGGTATGCCATTATGATGAATCCAACCAGCTACCAGTCCATTCAGAAGAGAAAATCTTCTACACGGAAGAAGATTACCGCGATTTTCTGAATCGACGAGGATGGACATGCCTGCAAGTTGATGGTTTTAGGAACATAGAGAACATGGATGATCTTCAACCTGGTGCCGTGTACCGAGGAGTGAGGTGAGAGTATGGGATCACAGAACTGCTTCTCCAAATTCATCTACAGTTTATCTAAATCAGAAAACAGTCCCCTGTGAATATAAGCTGATCATTCCCTTGTGTACATTTCCTCCTTCTCTCGACTGAGGAGAACAAAGAATGTATTTGTTCAAATATGTATGACACCCACTTGCATTTACCGTACAGACCAATAAGACTTTTTTTATGGTCTGTTGCGTTTGTAAGAACAGAACATAGGAGAAGAAAAGTGAATAAAGGATTCACATGTCATTCAGACAAGACCGAGTGTGTGGTGTCTGTCAGTTACTCTTCATTTCATTAGTCGTTCGTTTTAAGAAACGTGTTTGACGACCTTGTAAAACTGCAAAGACTATGAAACTTTCTAAACTTCTACTACTGAGAAAAGATCATGTGTGATTCGAAGAAACTTTGTTTTCGATTCGAAGAAAAGATAATTTGTGTGATGCTGGACGTTCATGTATTTATAAGCAGAAAAGGTTCGTTATATAACAAAAAGGAAAGTTTCGATTGTTTAGTTTCCTTTTTCCGACGAGTTCTGTTGTTTCTTTTTTTCCAACAAGGTTTAGGGTTTTTCCTTTTTACTGTTACAACACTCATGTTTTTGCTTATTGGCTTAGTGCGTACAAACAATTGTATCACGGTGAGAGTACTATGAGTTTTTTTATAAGGTGAATACTCTAACACATTAACAATAGGTCCTGGAGATTTCTTGGTTCATCATGCTATTGCTTTAGGTTTACATACAATGAAATGACCCCAAACCGAAGAGTGTATCTCGTCTAGCTTTGAACAAATATTATCGATAAGAAAAAAGAACTTACCTATAACAGTAACTAATAACTATAGCATTAATAAATAACCTAAGCAACTCATTGCTTCACATCATCTGGATAAAAAAATCAGTCAAGATATGATAAATTGATCATATCATTGTAGCAACTGAATAAAAAAAAAAGAATAAAGAAATATGATTATACGTTCTGAAAGGTAATCGAAAAGTATGCGGATAAGTGGAAGGATGAAAGAAAGAGAGAAAAAAATGAATATTAATGATATATGATTCCAATTTGGAAAGTCGAGGGAGAAAATGGGTAAATCCCATATAGCCCGATATATCTGACAAGTCGCACTATATCTGATGTTTATTACTAGCTAATGTGCACGAAATAGCTAAGGGCTAAGAAGAAAGAAACAGATGATCCTGAACCAGAACCAATCCACAAGAAACTGTTAAAATGTTTTTTTATGAATTTTCAAATCATGATCTCCCTATCACTTTTCTCCCTTCAACCTCGGGAGTAGAAAACAGAATCAAGATAGCTTAATCACCACAAACATCCAATTGTCTAAAGACAGTATAAACACCACAAGCATAGAAGTAAAAGAGTATATATTATCTAAACTGAGTTAACTGAAATATTTTTTGCATAAATAAACCAACTTATCAAGATCTAAACCATTACGTAAGTGGACTAACATTGGTTATAAGCAGATATTCATGGATAAGAAGATTCCATTCTTTAAAGTTAGCATCAATAATTATTTTTGGGTTTCCATTTCCATTGCATCAATAATTACACATCTTTCTCTCTAAGAATCGAATTTTATTAACATATACTTTGATAATGATATATTTTGGTTCTATTCTCTTTACGATTGCTTAGAACATTGTGAATATGTGAATCATGACACTTCAAAATTCAAAGGGATACGATCCGGACAATAATAATAGCGAATTTTAGGAATAACATATGAAAATTCCACTACAAATAAATTTTGAAGATCATTCAACTTATCATTGGAAGAGTAACTGACACTTGACGGGTCAATTATAAATGTTGGACTCTTGGATATGATCATGAGTTATTATAAGGGAGATCACAAACTTCAGTTTATGATAGATTCTAGTTAATTTAATGGAATTAAAGATCCATATGAATACCAAAACAAGGAGTTTTATATGCATTCACCAAACACAAAACGAAATGAAAAGAAAAGAGAGAAAAAAAAATAAGAGGAGGAGAAGAAGGAGACTTTTGGCAAAAGCCAAGAGTCATGACCTATTTTTATTAGGCTCTACCTGTTACATAAGGTCTGATGTTTTTTTCTTTTGCTGTCACATTCATCTGACCTACCAAACCTCTCAAAGTGGAGCATTTATGTGTCTTGGTATCAAGTCACGATCGATTAGATAAATATTGAACACCATATTATGTTGTATGAAAGAAATTATAATATTTTGATAGAGTAAGCAAAAAAGTATTCTGATAAAGACATCTAGAAGAAGCTTCAGATAAAATAGTAATATGCATTGCCTTTTGATGAAAACAAAACACCTTTAAATACACTAGTGTTTAAAAAGTTAAATGTTCACCTTGGTCATTCTAAAACAATGGTTGAATTATAAAGTGTCATTACAAAAAGGTTATCAAATAAACCAAAACTAACCCAAAAAAAGAAAAAATTGGTAGGGTCCAAAACTAACAAAATTTAGCAAAAGTAATTAATTACGAGTAATTTAATTTGGCCGTGCTTGCATACGTGGCATAGGTTCATTGGCTGTGGAAAAGAATATTTTCAGATCAGCCAGGCCTGGCCCGGCCCATAGCAACTGAGCATAAACCTCGAATATTCCCACAACCTGCGCGTGAAGTGCAAGCGCCATTAGTTTTCCCAAATCCGTGTTTAATCCCTTACTAATCCTACTCTAAACGGTGGGTAAAAACAGTGGCAAAAAATGGTAAATAACGGAAAAAGTAAAGTGCAATCTTGTAAAAATATATACTGAATCTGATCTCTATCTAACCTTTTCCCCAAGATAAAAAATCTCAGCCACTCGATCATATTATTCATCTTCTCTTTTATATAAATAACCCTAAAGCCTCACCAAACCCAAACCCCCTCACTCACTTATTTTCTCTCTCGATCTCATCATCATCTACACACACCTCTCTCAATCTCAATTTCAGTAATGGGTGAGCTTCTCACTCCTTGATGATCTGCGTTTATCTCTTCGATTTATCGTTTTCGTCGTTGATACTTTTTTCGAATCTGATCGTGATTTTGATTTTTTTGTTTTTTTTTGTAGCTAAGATTAAGATCGGAATCAACGGTGAGTGTTTTTTTTTCTTAATCGTGTTTACATATGTTTATTTGATTTGGATCTGTGTGGAATCTGAGTTTTTGATCGTTCGTGAAGGTTTCGGAAGAATCGGTCGTTTGGTTGCGAGAGTTGTTCTTCAGAGGGATGATGTTGAGCTCGTTGCTGTTAACGACCCCTTCATCACCACCGAGTACATGGTTCGTTTGTTTCTCTCTCTTTCCCTTTAGATACTGCTAGTTCGAGCTGGATTGATGTTAGTATCGTTTTGATCTGGTTATAGATTTATTTGAATTTGGACAGTCGAATCAAATTTGATTTTCCAGTAGTATACATGGTAGATCTGAAAACTGGTTTGATGTATCGTTCATCTGTGTGAATTAGTTTCGATAAGTTCGAGGATGACATACATGTTTCTAATGGTATCGAATTTGTTGCAGACATACATGTTTAAGTATGACAGTGTTCACGGTCAGTGGAAGCACCATGAACTTAAGGTTAAGGATGACAAAACTCTTCTCTTTGGTGAGAAGCCAGTCACTGTTTTCGGCATCAGGTAACTTAAAATCTTTTTATATTCCTGTATATCTCTGTTTGTTTCAGTGTCTGAGACTTGTGAAATTCTGATTTGGTGATGTTTTCTTTCTCAAGGAACCCTGAGGATATCCCATGGGGTGAGGCTGGTGCTGACTTTGTTGTTGAGTCTACTGGTGTCTTCACTGACAAGGACAAGGCTGCTGCTCACTTGAAGGTTTGTCTTCGGGTTTTGTTTATCTTATGATAGAAAATTCGAGCACTCGTTTATAGAGATCTGAAATCATCATATTGTTCAATTTCATTCAGGGTGGTGCCAAGAAGGTTGTCATCTCTGCCCCAAGCAAAGATGCTCCCATGTTCGTTGTTGGTGTCAACGAGCATGAGTACAAGTCTGATCTTGACATTGTTTCCAACGCTAGTTGCACCACTAACTGCCTTGCTCCTCTTGCCAAGGTCAGCTTTTTCTCCTTTACTCTGTGAACTTGTGAAATATGTTCTGGCTTAAGAATTTTTATTGTTAATTCCCCTCTCAGTGTATTGAAATTTGCAATTTGGTTTGTGTAGGTTATCAACGACAGGTTTGGAATTGTTGAGGGACTCATGACCACTGTCCACTCTATCACCGGTATGTAAATTATAATTTGTTTCATTAGGTATTATATGTATCGCCTTTTACTGAACTTTGACTCAATAATAACTGTTTATTTTGGCTATTCAGCTACTCAAAAGACTGTTGATGGTCCATCGATGAAGGACTGGAGAGGTGGAAGAGCTGCTTCCTTCAACATTATTCCTAGCAGCACTGGTGCCGCCAAGGTATAATTTCATCTCATGCTCTAACGTAGAGTTAGTGTTTTTGTTAATTTTTACTGAGGAATTGTTTTGAGTCTAATTTGTATTGTGGTTGTTGTTAGGCTGTTGGAAAAGTGTTGCCATCCCTCAATGGAAAATTGACTGGAATGTCCTTCCGTGTTCCAACCGTTGATGTCTCAGTTGTTGATCTCACTGTTAGACTTGAGAAAGCTGCAACTTACGATGAAATCAAGAAGGCCATCAAGTAAAAACCACTAACTCTCACTCTTTTGACCACATTATAGAAGATATTCAACTACTTGCTATGTTTCTGGTTAAATATTTTCAGGGAAGAATCTGAAGGCAAGATGAAGGGAATTTTGGGATACACTGAGGATGATGTTGTGTCTACTGACTTTGTCGGTGACAACAGGTAAAATAAAGATCCATCTACAGATCGATACAGTTTTGGGATCTTATTAATGGCGAGAGGACAAAATTTGAATATTTGGTTTGTGCGTGTAGGTCAAGCATATTCGATGCCAAGGCAGGAATTGCATTGAGCGACAAGTTTGTGAAGTTGGTGTCATGGTACGACAACGAGTGGGGTTACAGTTCTCGTGTCGTTGACCTTATCGTCCACATGTCAAAAGCCTAAGTTGACGCCAGAGAAGAGTTTGTGTGTTTGGGTCGTTTCTGAATAAAAATGGGAAGAGAAAAAAACAATCTAGATTTGTCCAAAAGAGTTTCGTTTTAATGTTCCTATGCTTTTTCACTGATTTCATGCGCAGTCATGAGAGTTTGTAGCATCTTTTTGCTTTCTCTTTGCTTTTTAACCAAATGAGTTTCTTTACTGAAACTATTGTTCTGGTTATTATGTTAGTTTGAGTTTAGCTATGGTTTACCTGATTTATCTCAAGTCACACATGCACTGCAATCTCAACATGGCTAATCGCCTAATCCACATCTAAATACGATATTCTTGTCCCATTTATTGTTGATCGTCAAATCACGCGAGTAACAGAGCAAACAAATTAAGTTTAGCAATGAAAAGTTGAAATCAATTTCAACCAGTAGCGCTGCAACTAATCTTTTGTTAACCTCTGAAGGTATTTTTATTGAAAATCAAAAAGAAACAAAAACCATAGACACACATCACTCAACGTTACCATCAAAGTAACAATATAACCATAACAATGTAACTTTTTATTATCAAGTAATGCATAAACCACACATAATTTCTAGAATTTTAAACCGGAACCTTTGAGTTTCTCCTCGATGATCATATCAATTTTGTTCTCCATATCAGGTGTCATATAACTCTTCCAGCCACCGACTTCTCCTTTACGGAAATAAGTCTTGAAATCTACTCCACCCAACGCTCCCGATTTGTTGATCTCCAAACTGCTTAGTTTACTTAAAGAGCAAAGTTCCACGATCTTGTCTACAGATCCGCTATCTTCCTCTTCCTTAGTGAATGGACAATCCAAGAACTCTGCAAGTCTCTTGACCTGAGTACGAGGCTCCGCTTTCAACTCCTCGTACATCATGAAAAGAACATGCTTGGGATCTTCCAAGCTGGCTCGCCAATAGCTCAGTGCATGGTCCCAAGAGGGACCGTATACGGTAACTCCATTGCAGAATGACTCAAACATAGCCTCGAATGAGTAATCCTCCTCTCGAATGATCTTCTCGGTTTGGCTAAAATCGTTCCATTGTACTCCCTTGTTGGCATTGAAGAAATGCCAAAGAGACACCAACACGTCTTTCACG
The DNA here is from genome assembly GCF_000633955.1 of Camelina sativa. Taxonomy (NCBI): domain Eukaryota; kingdom Viridiplantae; phylum Streptophyta; class Magnoliopsida; order Brassicales; family Brassicaceae; genus Camelina; species Camelina sativa. Next base: position 6,182,179 of record NC_025701.1, on the reverse strand, counting down.
TTCCTGCACACGTACACGATCTTGCAAGGAGACTCCTTCAACGGTTCTTGAATCGCATGCAACGGCATGTGAGTTGAGAACATTCTCGGAGATGATGACAATGATAAGAACTTGGTCAAGTCTGGTTTTGAGCTTTTGAGATACTCGAGATACGGCACTAGCTCATGAGGATTATGAGATAGCATAGGATGATGATCATCATCCGAAGGGTGTTTTGATCGTTGAACGAGTGCAAATGTGAGTGCCTTGAGCCAAGTCGTGCCTGATTTGGGGAAAGAAGCAACAATTATGTCGGTTTCTTGTGGCTTAAAACCCGACTGGATATTTGGGATCGATTGGAGAACGTCTTCGTAGTACCAGTATCCTTCGTACTTGAACAGCTTGTTCCCAAGGTAATCTATCTCCCAAGGAAGTGAAGAGATCCAAGTTTTGGTTTCTTCACTTAGGTTTTCTTCTTCTTCTTCCCTCAAGTTCATTGGAACATCTTTCTCATCCATTTTTGTTGTTGTTGTTGTCAGTTGCTTGGTATGTTTTGATATATTGCAACCACAAAGTCGCACTTCCAGTTTTGCTTTTAAAAAAACATTTCGTTGACTTACCGCATGTATTATTCCAGTTCCAGCAAGCAATAACGTGAATAAAATATAAAATAACGTTGTAGTTGAGAATGCATGAATTGTTTTTTCTTTTTCTTGATTTTTAATAAGTGTTCTTGGTTTTAGCCCAAAATGAAAAATAAAGCTTTTTGGGGATCAACATCATCTTCTTATAATCTATATATATATAAGAAGATGTATATATATAATATCATCTTCTTATAATATATATATATTTATATATATATATAGTCTTATTTTTTTCACTGTACAAACTGTTAATTGTTTAAAAATGAGCTTCAAAGTGGGTATACAAAACCATGTATCAAATCCTATATCTAAATTATTCATAAATGTGAAAATCAAATCAATATTATCCAGTGAAATAATTTAAAGATATACAAACTTATATTCAAGTGTCTTTTTTTGTTAAAGGAATACTTTAGTTGATTATTTTATTCGTGCTAAACATAAATATAGTAGTTGCACAACAACAACACAAAAAAAAAACGTAAAACCATTTTCGGTGAATTTCTCTATTTTTATCTTTAAAATAGATAAACTTTATAGTGGAAGTAGGTTGGAGCAAATTTGTCTTTAAAATAGAAATTGTTTGCTATATTTTTCTCTATTTAGACGGACAAATATACAGATGAGTTGGAGATGCTCTAAATTTATTCTTTTACTAAAGTAATTGATGTATAATTGATCTTATTATATGTATAGAACAAAATAATTATGTTATATAAAATATTGGACTTCTCTAACAAATATCAACCAATCATGTCACTAATAAATACTGTATAGACATTAATATAGTCCATTGTATATTATTTGTAAAGATGGACAATTTACCTACCAACACGAATCTTTTCTTTTTCTCTAAACGAACATGGAGTCTTATAAATATTGAGATCGTGTCTTACAATTTATTGTTATAAAGATCTGACCCCTTTTTTTCTTTTACAACCACACATTAAATTAAAGGGAGACTGCATGATTGATTACCCAATTCGGAGATAACATTTTGTGGCTTTTAATTGTCTAATATTGTTTAAAATAAGTAGTGATCAAAACGTTATGTATTTGATGCTAAGGCTAGGAGTGCATATTGAGCCATTGAGCGACAAGTTTGTGAAGTTTGGTGTCATGGTACGACAACAAGTGGGATCACAGTTCTCGTGCCGTTGATCTTATCGTTCACATGTCAAAGACTCAAGAGATATGCATCGATAAAGTTTAATTGTGAGTTGGGTCGTTTCTAAATATGAAAACAAATTTAACCATTGTCCTGAAACTAAATTTTTTTTAGATAACTCAGGAGTGATACTAGATGTTTTTTAGGTCCAAATATTAATCTTCTGTAATCGGGGGAAACCATGTTAAATTTCGAATCCCCGTGAACAATGCTACAACTAATCTTCTGTTAACCTCTGAAGGTATTTTTATTGACTATAAAAAAGAAACAAAAACCACATACACACCATTCATAATATTACCATCAAAGTAACAATGTAACTTTTTTTATTATTAATGCATAAACCACACATAATTCTAGAAATTCAAACCGGAACCTTTGAGTTTCTCCTCGATGATCATATCAATTTTTTGCTCCATATCAGGAGTCATATAACTCTTCCAGCCACCAACTTCTCCTTTACGGAAATAAGTTTTGAAATTAACTCCATCCAACGCTCCGGTTTTGTTGATCTCCAAATTGCTTAGTTTACTTAGAGAGCAAAGCTCCAAGATCTTGTCTACAGATCCGCTATCTTCCTCTTCTTTAGTGAATGGACAATCCAAGAACTCTGCAAGTCTCTTGACCTGAGTACGAGGCTCCGCTTTCAACTCCTCGTACATTATGAAAAGAACATGCTTGGGATCTTCCAAACTGGCTCACCAATAGCTTAGGGCATGGTCCCAAAAGGGACCGTATAGGGTAACTCCGTTGCAGAATGACTCAAACATAGCCTCGAAAGAGTAGTCCTCCTCTCTAATGATCTTCTCGCTTTGGCTATAATCACTCCAATCTACTCCCTTGTTGGCATTGAGGAAATGCCAAAGAGACACCAACACGTCTTTCACGTTCCTGCACACGTACACGATCTTGCAAGGAGACTCCTTCAAGGGTTCTTGAATCGCATGTAACGACATGTGAGTTGAGAACAATCTTGGAGATGATGCTGACGATAAGAACTTGGTAAAGTCCGGTTTTGAGCTTTTGAGATACAGATCATACTCGAAATACGGCACTAGCTCATGAGGATTATGAGATAGCAGAGGATGATCATCATCGTCCGAAGGGTGTTTTGATCGTTGAACGAGTGCAAATGTGAGTGCCTTGAGCCAAGTCGTTCCTGATTTGGGGAAAGAAGCAAGAATTATATCGGTTTCTTGTGGCTTAAAACCCGAGTGGAGGTTTGGGATGGATTAGAGAATGTCTTCGTAGTACCAATGTCCTTCGTACTTGAACAGCTTGTTCCCAAGGTAATTTATCTCCCAAGGAAGTGAAGAGATCAAACTTTTGGTTTCTTCTTCTTCCCTCAAGTTCATTGGAATATCTTTCTCATCCATTATTATTTTTTTTTTGTTCTTGTTTTTGTTGTTTTGTTTTGCTTCGTATATTTTGATATATTGCAATCGCAAAGTCGCACTTGTAGTTTTGATTAGAAAAACATTTCGTTGACCTACTGTATTCCAGCAATAACGTGGTACGTAGTTGAGAATGCATGAATTGTTTTTTTTCTTTTCTTCATTCTTTTAGTTAGTAAGTCATGTTCTTGGTTTAATTTTTGCCCAAAATCAAAATGAAAAACAAACACTTAATAATAAAAGGCTTTCTTACTACTAATAGAGGTATATTTGCCATAATTTATACAAATTATTTTTTAAACTCGAGCTTTTTGGGGATCTTACTTCTACATTTTAAATTGAGCTTTTTGGGGATCTTGATTCTACGAACACGGAATCTTTATTTTTTTTTACAACCACACATTACAATTAAAGGGAGGCTGCATGATTAATTACCCAATTCCGAGATCACATTTTTATGGCTTTTAATTGTTTAATTTTTAGAAAATAAATAAATAAATAAATAAATAAACTAAATAGGATACAATGAAAATATGTATTGAAAACGTTATATATTCGATGCTAACTGCTATAAGGCTAGGATTGCATTGTGCGACAAGTTGGTGTCATGGAACGAAAACGAGTGGAATTACAGTTCTGAGTGCCGTTGATATATCTTATCGTTCACATGTCAAAGGCCTCTATATATAAGTTGACACCAGAGATATGCATCGATAAAGTTTGTGAGTTGGGTCGTTTCTGAATAAAAAAAGGAGAGACACACTACACTTATGAATTAATGTTCACAAAAGAGTTTCGTTTATATATATATGATTCCTATATATGTTTTCTTTTTACCGAATTTAAGCTCATCAGTCATGTGAGTTTGTAGGGTTTTTTTTTTCTTGCTTTCTCTTAACGTTTCTTGCAATTTCAACAAAAAGGTTCTTTACTGAAACCATTGTTTTTGGCTTTTCCTTTCAACTCGAAGCCTCACTGGCAACTGCTATTAACCCGGCACATGTCATGTTTTATGAAATTAAAAGTCCATTTGGACTCGAACTTATCAATTATTGAAATGAAAGAAATGGATTAATTTTGATTCAATATATCTCAGCTAAAAGTGGTTATCAAAATGCAGAAGGAGAAACCTTTAAGGCTCCTTCTCAACATAGTTCTCTCCAAAATAGATATCTACAAAAGTGATAATACCTGTGAACCATTCCATTCATGATCTTTTTGACCTCCTAAGCTCAGATTACAAAAGGATCAAAAGTATAAAACCTCGTCTTACCAATTTGCTCTCTTCTTCTTTTGCGGTAACTCAAGTACTCCAGCAAGCTTCTTCAGCTGAGGACAAGGCTCTTTTGCCATCTCCTCGTACCTTATGAAAAGAACACATCCTCAAGGCATTGCTCCTAAAAAGTCCCAAGTAGAAAAATCCGCTGCAAAACGACTCAAACACATTCTCGAGAGTGCTTTTCTCCACTTCAATGTTGTAATAATAATTGGACTCAAAATAGCAAGCAGACACCAACACTGTCTTTCAAGTTCCTATATAGGTACAACCTTGCAAGGAGAATTCTTGAGACTCTCTTGCATTTTGCAGTATATGCAATGGCATGTGAGTATAGAATAGCCTCGGAGGTTATAGTGAAACTTGGTTGAAAACTCCAATCTTGACAAACGCTTCTATAAGATTACATAAAATAATCTTGAAGTTCTTCTTCTTCATCAAGAAGGATGTTGAAGCTCTTCAGCTCACTCAAAATCCTCTGTAATTCCTTTGTTCGAGGATGCTTTTCTCCCGAAGAATAAAACTTGACTAAACCATCATCAGTCTCAATCCAGCTAACACCTGCTTCTTTCTTAAAACCGGTGTCTCTCATAGCAACTTTTAGCCTAGCAGCATCGTCAAATCTTCCTAGATCTCCATAAATGTTTGAGAGCATCACAAAATTAGCCGGGTTTCTTGGTTCAAGCTTGATCAACTCTACAAGAGCAAGTTCACCAATCTCCACCTTCTTATAAACCTTTGAAGCTCCAAGTAGAGTAGCCCATATAACAGCATCTGCTTTTACCGGCATTTTGTTTATAAACTCAACAGCTTGTGTTAAAAAACCAGCACGAGATAGTAAATCCACTACACAACCGCAATGCTCAATCTGTGGCGTGATTGAGAAATCAGTAAACATAGAACTGAAATAAGCCAAGCCATCTTCAACCAAACCCATATGTTTACAGGCACATAAAACACCGACGAATGTTACCTTGTCAGGTCTAATTCCGCAGTTTCTCATCTCATGGAATAAATCCAAGGCCTCAGTTCCATGTCCATGTGCAGCTAAACCATTGATCATGGTATTCCAACTTATCAAATCTCTTCTGTTTATGCCTTTAAAGACTTCCATAGCTATCTCTATAGCTCCACATTTTGCATACATATCAATCAAAGCATTCTTCACATTAACATCTACCTTATTATACCCAAGACTCTCTCCATACTGATGTACCCATTTCCCAAAATCAAGAGCTCCTAACTTTGCACAAGCTGACAAGACTAAAGTCAATGTCGCATCGTTAGGGACAACATTCTCTTCATCTACCATTCTCTTAAAAGAATCCAACACTTCAGAAACCTGCCCATTTTGAGCCAAACCCTTGATCAAACCATTCCAAGAAAACACATTTCTCTCCGGCATTTCATCAAAAACCCTTTCACACGCTTCCATATCTCCAATATTTGCATAACCCTCTAAAACTGTGTTCCATGACATGACATCCCTACAAGGCATTCTATCAAAAAGACTCCTAGCCTCCATGATATTCCCCATTTCAATATAACCAGATACCATAGTGTTCCACAACACAATGTCTCTCTCAGGAGACAAATCAAAAAAGCGTCGAGCAGAGACTAAGTCCTTATTCAAAAGATACCCATTGATCATCGAAGTCCAAGTAACAACATTTTTCTCAACCATCTCACAAAACACCTTATTCGCCAATGCTATCACTCCTGCACACGAGTACATCTCAATCAACTTAGTTCCTAAATAAGCGTTTGACCTAAACCCTGTTTTAATCGAAAAGCACTGTAACTCCTCTCCCTGTCTAAGATCCTTAACCATCACGCAAGCTTTTAAAACCACAGGGAGAGTAAAGCAATTGGGCATCACATCGAAGCTTCTCATTCTCTTGTACAAGAACAAAACTTCGTTGCACAAATCTCTCTGCGCATACCCATTAAACATAGCGTTCCAAACTGAGACATTCGGTTGAGAGATTTCGTCGAACACTTGGCGTGCGTAATCAATCTTCGTGATTCGACAACAAGCGGCGACGATTCTGGGACCGACGTAATCGTTATGCTGTAAACCATGAATTAAAGTTTGTGATTGAACCTCAAGAAGCTGTTTCTGGGTTTTACATGACTCCAAGAAAGAGATAAGCTTCTCTTCCAAAAGCCTCTTTGGTGATTTAAAAGCTGAAACAACAGCAACCCTCGCAATTTTTTGATATTTTAGGAACAAACGTTACAGATCTATCACGAGAAAAATAATAAAGTATGAGTCTTTCAATGGAACTGTTTCGATTTAGCGCACCTTGATGAGTTCATCATCATCATCAGATTTCACAAAGTAGTGGACTTGAAGACAAAAAGTCAAAACCTTCTCAAAGAGTTAGAAGGTTTAGACAATTACAAAAACATACAGTTTTATTATTAGCTAATACTCCCTCCGTTTCAAAATATAGGATGTTTTGGAGAAGTTTTTTGTTTCATAATATAGGATTTGAACTTGTTAAAAGTAAAGACTTCTTAATCTGCGTGTTTTGCTTAAAACATCCTATATTTTGAAACAGAGGGAGTAATAATTTATTTTTTTATTTTTTTATTTTTTTGATAAAGCAAGAATAGCTAATAAATACTACGTTCGTGTACGCAGCATAAATTTTTTAGGAAAAGTAACAATGAAATTGCATTACGTTACTTTAAAACATACCTAAATTAAACAACCCTATACGTTATCTATAAACAAGGTAAAAAGTAAGTAAATGCTTATAGAAGTGTGTAAAAAATAGAGATGGGCGGTGTCATTGTTAATAGGAACAGCAGATGCAGCCCTATTAATTCCTATGATATAGCAATCGGTAATTGAACCCTTTACTTTGCATAAATAGATAAAGTTTTGCTTTCCTTTCGAAACACATCTGATTTTGTTTTGCCTTTAACTTACCCGTTTCCCTTTTAATTATACTCCATCCGTTTCACAAATAGTGTCACTCTAACACTTTTCACACAAATTAAGAAAATACTGAAATATACATATATGCCCTTATTTAATAAGTTTTTAATAGACTATTTTAGTTATAATTAAGGGTAAAACAAGGAAATCTAAGATAAAAAATACATTAGAACTATAAAATAATGCATTGGAATTGTAAACTGACAGTCTTTGTGAAACAAAGAAAAATCTCCAGAATGACACTCTTTGTGAAACGGAGGGAGTATAAGTCTCATGCTTTTTTTTTTTCCCTAGACGCACACCTATCATGTAAATGTTTCATATGCCAGTAGGCATTTATATTTTGGTTAATATGTGTACACATGATATGTAGTGCACTGTGCACAACCTTGCTAGATCTACAGCCAATCTTGCACAATTTTTATACATATAGAATTCACATTTACATACATATATATTCATCGATGATCTAGAAGTTAAACGCATATATGTGCTTTCAAAAAGTTATGTTACATGGTACAATAACTTTTATATTGTATAGTCCCAATCGTACGTATAAATCATAATACATGCATGACTTTGTTTAAATCATCATAATGTATTTTTGCATATCTATGATAGAAATTTAAATTCATCTGAGGATATATCATAGGTTTCGAAATTAATATAGAATTCGAGAAGAAAATCTATTTATATGGATGATTCGGTATTAGAAGGAAATTGCACATTTATATGCATGTAAATATTTCTAAAAAGGATATATTATATAATAATACGTTCGCAGTATATATATATATATATATATATATATATATATATATATATATATGTGAATTAAATTAATACACTTATATATATAGGAGTAGGGTAGAGTTGAAATTGAGGAGCAAAGCTATGAAATGGTAAAAGCTGATTTAGGGGAATAGGGTTCGTAATCGACAGACTGAAACAAAAGAAACTTAACTGCATCAATGAGTCCTACCACAGTTGTGTCTATGTCTCAGACCAACTTATTTTCTATAACAAGCCTAACTTATTCACATACACATATCTATATTGATCCACTCAATCTCTCTCCTTTCGCTTTCTGCATTATATGTTTATTCTATCTAAAATATACATATACATATAAATATATATATATATATATATGCCTCTTGGGAAGACTGTAAATATAAATCTAGGGTTTTAGCCTTCTATCACAAAGTGACAAAACCATGATACATTTCTTCTTTTCATGTATAGCTCTTTTTCTCCTTTTATCACACAAACATGCTTGAGCTTGCGCTCAATTTTTTTCTCTCTCTATCTCTTATTGATCACTAGCTACTTTTGACTGATTTTAACAAGGTACAAAATTTTACTTTTTTAGTTTTTTTTTTGTGTAAAAGTTTTTTAGTTTAAGTTCTGGATTTTCTCAGATTTGCAATGTAATTAACATGAACTGTAGTCTATAATCGTATATATATATATAATATATTATAATGTTTGCAATTTCTTTCTGTCAACGCGTAATTGATGAAGTACAAGAAAATTTTCCCAAAAGTAGTAGAAGATTTAAGAGTATATATAGTTAATTAAGACTATCGGAGCTGAGGTTTTCACCGAGTCTATTTGGTCATTGCGGCGTTGCAAATGTTAGGATTAGTCTAAATTTCATCTAGAGATGTTCCAATAACAACGTAATTAATAGAAAATTAGCAAAAGAAAAAAAAATGATTTAATTCAAATTGTTTTCACAAGACGTATATGTATAAATCTAACGATAAATTGGCTATCAGACGACAAATAATTCAACAAAAAGATAATAGAAAAAAAAATTGTTTTAAACAGAGGACGAGTTAGTTACAATTCAACTAGCTAGTTGAGGTCCAGATCTAACTTATTTCATCTCCCCTTTCTCTCTAGTCACTCCTGTTTGTTTTTTTTCCCTCCTCCGGTGGAAAAAAGATATCAAAAACATATATAAAACGATAAAACACGATATGTGGTGTGGTCTCACAAACAGCTCCAAGACAAAATTAGATGCTAAGGAAAAAAACAAGATTAAAATAGATAAAAGCTGTTCCTTCATACAAATACAATCTTCTTACATAACCCCAAACAACACTCCCTCTCCAATTTGCATTGCACTTTTTGTCGTTTTCAATTACTTTGTCATGTCCCTTTCAATATTCCCACAAAAAAAAACTACAGATAAAATTTAAACGCATGATGGAGATAAGTTTTAGCATTTAATTAAAATCCAAATTAATTAAAGAAAAAAAAAACGAAATACATTTGTTTTCATAGACCATGATGTGGAGGTAGAGGTAGATGAAGTGGAGGAGCAACTCTAGAACCATTAGCCAGTGGTGCACTGATGAATGTGTAACTCGGGTCAGGTAGTGCACGACCACCGCAAACGCTATGAGTTAGGGATTGCTGACGCGTACTAGTGTTGTTGCCTATGTAGTAATCGTTGGTCTTATGTTGAGAAAACAGTGAAGACGGCGGAGGATAAAGATATGGTGGCTGCTGAGACGAGAGGGCGGATGAAGAGGAAGAGAGGGAGAAAAGTCTTGGTGGATACACCATTGGTCTGAATGGTGTTATTACATCTCCTATAAGCGCATCTCCTTGATGATAACTATAAAGAATAAATAAAACTGTAAATTCTAAACCATATTTCTAGACAGTGAGATCATTTGTAAATAAATTTAAACTCGTTCAAGAAAATAGACACTTAAAGTACCTGAACGATGGAGGTCCTTGACGAGGAGGAAAGCTATCGCTGCGAAGAACAAGTTCACGAGCTTTGTTTAGTGACTCCGTCTCTCTTTCTAATTCACCAAACACAAATCAATAAAATGCAAGATTTTATGCGTAGAAATATGCAAACATACGTATATATAGTCATCATTTAGAGAATGGTATCTTGCCTTGACGGTGGCGGTTCATATGTCCACCGAGAGCTTGAGATTTGAAGAACTTGAGTGAACAAAATCTACATTCATACTCTTTCCCGTCTTTGGTTTGCTTCTCCTTAAAACCTCCTACTCAATAATAACTTAATTATTCGCTTCAATAGATTTGTATTGATTAATAGTCAAATGTACTTCTAATGATTAGCAATAAAAGCACTTTTAATTTAGTTTGTAAACCTTAATTAGTTATTATTGTTTTGACTCTAGTATCCTTTTATAAGAAAACAATCACCCAAACAAGGCTAAAGGTGAAGAGATTATTTTAATTATTTACAATATTTTTATTCTATAAATGGAATAATTTAAAGTAGTGTATACCAGAAGAGGAAGAGGAAGAGGAGCCTTCTTCAAAGAATGGGAAAATTTCTCTAGAAGGATCATCAGGTAAGTTATTGAGATCTAAAGTGTTATTATCTTCAGCTCTCCTGCAATTTTTCAAATTTAAATTTAAGAATATCTATTTAGTTGGTGAGAAAATAAGAGAGAGAGAGAGAGAGATAGAGATAGAGTGGAGGAAGGAGAGGAGAGAGAGAACTTACATGGTTACCAAGAAGACAGGAGAGAAGAAACTAACTAACTAAGGATAAAGACCTGAGAGTGAAGATGGAGAGAAAGAGAGCTTTGTCAATTCTTTCTTTTTTTCTCTCTTTAGAAGAAAATTGAGCATGGAACTCAAATTAAGTGGAGGGCTTTGTGACTCTTATGCAAGAGGACTATAGCTTGAGGGGACATTATGGGTCAAGGTATCCCTTGGCACGTATGTATATATACATATATATATATCCATACTCATTTATATATATAACAACAAGTCCAATAAAAAAATGAAGTGATTGTTATTTACTATCAAAATAAATTTGTTGTTTTGTCTATCAAAGGCATTTTCTGTAACAAAAGAAAGAAAAAAAAAAAAACTTCTACACAAATAACTTAGGGATCACAATAACTTAACATATATACCAATGCAAAATTATATTTATTTATCCTACTATATTAATTGAGAAGTACAAATATAAAACTAACCTTACAATGTGTAAAAAATTACATTCAATGCCATTAGAAAAACTTAATTAAGATTAATCAATTAATTAAACATAACTAATTAAAAACAAAAATAGGAGACACAATCAAATAAAATAAATTGTAGAAAAGTAAAATAAATAAAAAAATCTATTAGAATCAAAACTAAATCGTACTAAAAAAAATTAACAGATAAAATTTAGTTGCTCTTTTTTACATGTTAGTTATTTTTAGTTACTTCACAACTATAATAAGGTATTCATTTAATTGACAAAAGTTTAAAAAAATTTATTCATTAAATGCAAATGTTTTATTGACAGGTTATCAATAAACATTATTAAAATACAAAAATTATAATATAAGAAACAAATTTTTAATCAAATATCATTATAAATAACATAATAACAAAATAAATTATTACAAATTTTCATAAAAAAAAGTTCAGCCCGCGGTTTTCCGCGGGATAGTACCTAGTAGTATATTAATTGTCACTCCTTTAAATGCTGAGAAGAAAGTTAAGAGAAGCCCTCAAAATTTTAGAGATGAGGTCGAGGCAGTAGTAGTCATATTATACTCATTATGATCTCTGAGCTAAAGGTAGTTGTTACATTGGTCCCCTCAGATATATATTAAAACTTCAATTAATTTACAAAACGCAAAAGTTAACAATCACAAAAATTTACCTGCTTTCGGAAATATGTCGTGGAACATGCAACTTTTTAAACCCGGTCTTTTTTTAATTCTTGGTATTTATAAACTCGGATCTGTAACATGCAACTATACTTTTATGGGTTCCCAAAGTAGTAAACAATCTTTGTCCAGTTATAGTGTTATTAATTACGAACTCAGAACATTAACTCTGAAACAACACATTCTAACAGGTTAAACTAACCATATATACTTGTCTAACTGTGTATATGTGTATATATATATATATATATTAGTATGAGTTGTAGAATACTATATTTTTATAAAATTTTCTATTTTATAAGAAACTTAAGGACGGATACTGTACAATGTTTGTGATCAAGATTTAGTTGCCTTACGAATAAAATCATAAAACCTTTTATTTGGATTCAGCTGAAGGTTGCAAGGTAGCACTGATGGTGATTACTATTTAAACAAGGACCAACATTTAATTTGCCGACGACGATGCATCAACGCTTCTTCTAAAGATTTGGATCGGAACAATTGTTCTTGTTTTTTGTTTGTCTCCAAATTGTTGAATCTTTGTATAAATACAATTATCTAATGTGTTACAAAGCCCATTGGCCCATGGCTAAGTAGTCCCAAAGTTAATATCTAGATCTTGCAGAACCACAATTGAACCAGAATATGACTCACCTTGAACAAGGGGGTTGAACCAAGACCAAACATCAGAATGGTTTACTAGACAGCTCAAGAGGCCTTGGCTTACACAAACCTAACTTTGAGGGTCCAAGACTCGAGTTACGGTTTCATATACAGGCTTATTCTTCTAAATAACAACATAATTAATAACACCAAAAATCTTGCAGGAAGGCTCAACAAAACAAAAGCACAAATCGAAAAGCCATAAGACTAATTTGAAGGAACCATCAATAACACTTACTAAAAAGGAAAATAAGTTACATATATATTAGATGGAAGGGAAAATTGAAAGTGGGAGCTGAAACATGGCATGATAAAAAGCATGAAAGGACAATTTCATCAACAAGTTCAAACAAGCTACTAACTTTTCTAACGGGTATTTACTATTTATTATAGAAAAAAAGTCAATACTATCAAAAGAATCATGGTCAGGTAAGTAACATCAATACTAGCTAGCACAACTCTTGTCAATGATATTTTGCACGCTGTCATATTTATAAACCTTAAAAATAGTTTTTCTTTAATTTCATTATTTCACACTCTTTCTCCTCCAAACTTTTATAACACTAATTTTGTTCTTGTCTATTACCATAATTTTGTTATTTTATACCGCCGTCATTTTCATAAACTTAATTAATATTGTCATTGTTATTTCTGTAAATACGCATCGCCATTGTATTATAAGCCTACTAAAGTTTAAATTGTTTTTAATTGTTTTATTTTGAAGTTTTGAACCTATACATTATTTGTATAAACCGAAAAAAATGGTCATTTTACACCTGAGTAATATATATTAACCTAAACTATTTCATTCTTATTTTAAAATATATCATTGCTATTTATTTTATTTTTTCATTTAGCGCCACCATTATTTTTAAAATAACAAAAACTTTGTCATTGTTACTTTTTTAAGTTTTTTTCGCATCTTCACAATTTTGTAAATCTAATTTTTTCATATACTGTTTCACTGCTCTTTATTTCCATAATTTTTTTGGTAGAACAACCGTCTTTTTCTTAACCTTATAAATAATGTTATCGTTTATTTCCATGAATTTATATTATGCACCGCCGCCAATTTTATAAATCTAACAAATATTCTTATTTTTATTTCCATAAAATTATAATTATGCACCGCCGCCATTTTTTATAATTCTAAAAGTGTTCTCATATTTATTTCCATAAATTTTCATTATGCACCGCCGTCATTTTATATTTTAAATATTTATCATTACTATTTCTGTAATTTTGTCATTTCGCAACGCCGTCATTTATTAAATCTAATAATTTGTCGTTATTAGTTCTCTAAATTTTTTTATTATGTATCGCCGTCATTTCTATATACAAAACAAATCTTACCCTAATTAGTTTCCATAATTTCTTTTCATGTACCGCCGTCATTTTATAAATCTAAAACGTCTTATTTTGATATTTACGTAATTTTTTATATTTTGTACTGCTATTTTCTGGTAAACCTAATAGTATTTTCATTTCACACCGTCATTTACACAAACCTATATCTTTTTTTCATTGTTATTTCTTTGGCTTTTCATTTGTATTGCCATCATTTTATAAACCTAAAAAAACATTCTTATTTTCATAACTCTGTCATCTCACATCAGCATCATTTTGTCAACATAAACCTAAAAACTATATAGTTTCTTGATTTTTAAAGATGTGTTAGAGAACTTGGTAGCCCTAATAAATACTTAGAACTTAAATAATATATAGTTTTAAAAGTAAATGTAATATGTTAGTTACTTCATAATAATTTACTAAAAATATGATTAATGATAACTAAAAGAACTTCTATATAGTAAGGAAAAGTTATATGTAATATATATATGACTAAAAATGAATTATTTATGTAAATGTAACATCTGGTTTTTCTGTTTAGTTCTGATTTGATTTAAATGCATAGAAAAATAGAATATAACACCTGTTAATATATGTAATATATAAAAAGTGAAAGATTGCTTCCTTAGTATTTATGACGTAATAAAATACTAATATTTAGAAAAAGCTTAACTTTTTCAATCTATACATAAATCTTACAAGACAAATGTCAACATGCAGTAAACTGAAAAGAAGAATCCATCATCTTCTGTAAGAGATCAATTCTGTTATGAAGATACTATTAAATCTAATATAATTTAATTTTTCCAAAGTAACAACCATTTTACCTTAATTTGAGGAAAAATAAAATAAATGATATGATTATGAACCTGAACCATCTGGCTAGCTTTTCTACAAATATGTCCAAAGTAAGTGAAACTAAAAACCCTCCACATGGTGAATAGTGATTAGTGATTAGTGATTAGTGTAATAAAGTAAAAGAGATTTGAAAGTAAATGAAAACAAACAAATGTTATAATCTCGTCGGTGACGTTAATAAAACCAATTGAAAGATATTTACGAAGAGGAGAGAGTCTGGTTAGGCACCGCCTTTTGTACCCAAAAAATAAAAGGCAAAAAAATCTAAACAAAATGAAACTGAAAGCTGTGTTGTACTAAAAACATATGGTTTCATTTACTGAATATAAATGTTTTAAGCTAAAACCAGCGTTTTGATCTAACACAAAACAATTTAATTAATGACACACACATACACAAGAAAGAAAGCAAAAAGAAAAAGAAAAAAAAAAAGATTATTATGTTCCTTATTATAAATTAGAGGAAAATAAATAACATGATTCCATCCATAAGCTTTGTTGTATGCAAGGTTCTCTCTTTCCATTAGACTTCATCTCTTTCTTCAGATCTCTCTCTCTCTCTGTCTCTCTGTCTGTTTGCTTCTTCTTCTTGTTCTGCTTCTTGGCTCACGTACGTAGAGCTTCAAGCTTTCGAACGATCTCTCTCTCTGCTCTTTTCACCTTTCAGGTATCTTTTCTTGATTCTTTATAACCGGATCAAGATTTGATCTGGATCTAAAAACGTTGTTCGTATTTTGGATCTTTAAAACCAACTCCATGATCCATAATCGCTAAAAAACATCAATTTCAGTTTCTGTTTCTTCTCGATCTGTTTTTTATTTTTTACTAATCTTTGTTAATATTTCTTTACTAATTTTCATAAACAATGGATTAATTTATCACTGTTTAGTTTAGACTTTTTCTCATGATTTTTGTTTGTTTGAGTTTACTTATTCTTAAAAAAAAAAANAAAAAAATCTGTCTCCATTATGATATTGACATCATTCATTCACTATAATGGAAAGTTAAAAAAACAATATCGAATTTAGTCAAGTGGCTTATTCCTTACCATTTTAATTTTGATTAATTTTGAATAATTAATTAAATTAATTCAACCTTAATTTAATCTATTATGACCAGATCTCCATAAAAAACACGTTACCATTTGACCACCTCTTCTCTCTTCCTCCCCTTATCTTTTTTTTTATACTATATAACATTATTATTTTTTTGCAAATCTTTATTCATTCATTCTTCGTTCAATCTCTCTTTTGTGTGTCTGATTGATTGATTCTTTCTTGAAAGCAGCCAGACAAGATGATGAACAGCTGTGGAGTCCAACAAGAGATGAGGAGAAACGCCGTCGTTTCTTCTGATCGCCGTGACGCCGTGATTTGTCCTAAACCTCGTCGCGTCGGTGTTCTCTCTTCTCGATCTCTCCGTTGGCAACTCAAGTAAGCCCCCCCCCCCCCCACCACCTTTTTCAATCTTAAAGTTCATACCTTTGCCAATCAAACTAATCTGATTCTTTTGCAGTCATCAGATGGAGTTATGTGAATCGAATTCAAGAAGCGAGATTTTGGATTTCATCCTCTCTAAGGTAAACCCTTTTGCTTAATTCGTATTTTGAATTGATTATAAATCTAAAGTTTGGATTTTTATTTTGGGTTATGTGATGATGTTATTACAGGGTAGTGGTGGTGGTGGGGAGCAAGAGGCGTGTCCTTTGTTCTTCACAGGGTCACCACCAAGTAGAGTTTCTAACCCATTAACAAAAGACTCACTTTTTCGAGAAGAGCTTCTCGTGGTGACTCCTCCTACTCCATCGACTCCTCGTGGTGGTGCTAACAAACCGCAGCCTCCGTCTTCACCAAGGAACGGGAGTTGCGTTAGGGCTGCTGCGGCGACCAGCTTCGGGATTGATCCCGTTGTTCGTGTTGTTGGATTCGATTGTGACAGGCGCAGCAGCAACCACCGTAGCGTTTCGACTCTTGCATAAGAGCAGTCCCAACATGCACATATTTATATATAACAACAACAACAACAACAGAGAAGGCTTAAAAAAGGAGAAGGTTTAGGAATTGATTATGAATATTATTATTATTATTATTATGGGAGGGTTTTTGTTGGTTAAAAATGTGTAGATATGTTGAAAAGAACAAGAAAAAAGTGGGGAGGGATTATTATAAAATATTTAGGGGTTTTGGGTGTCCATTTTCTTAAAGATTTTGTAATTAAAAAAGGGGAAGAGAAGAGAGTGGTTAATTTGGTGTCTTTAGTGAAAAAAATAAGAGCTTAATTTAGTGTTTCTTCCATTGTAACAAATAGGAAAAGCTCGAAAGAGTTTTGAAATGTGAAGATATCATTTCTACCCTTTAATTTTGCTTTTGTATATTTGTCTCTTTTTGCACTGATGTAAATTTCTCAAAGGAGTTGATCGATCAGTTTTTTTGGAGAATATCTCTGTTAGTTCTTGTTTTGTGACAAAAACAATAGTGATAATCGATTGTATATATTATCGTTTTCACACGTTCTTAGTGTTTTAATGTATGTGTTACATTACTATCTCTATTAGTTCTTGTTTTGTGACAAAACAATAGTGATGATTAATTGTATATATTATCGTTTTTCACACGTTCCTAGTGTTTTAATGTATGTGTTACATTACCATCTCTATTTTTAGTTCATCTTAGTGTTAATATTATCGAGTACTCCTCTCTAACGATTCCGTTTGTGCATTACTCCTTGGAGAAGCCGTAGGCGGCCTTTATCTTGAGGTTGGAAGGTTTGCTTCAAAATGGCTTCACTCGTGGTAATCACAACGAAGAAAAACTCTAGTTGTTTGGAGTTGTAGCAATCTCTCAAATGTCCCGAGTTTCACGGTTCGAATTAGTGTATTTTTTTCTGGAATTTTCTTTTGTATCCGTTGTCGCAACTTAAAAATGGTATAAAAGAGCATGTGCTAACGTTTACTATTTTATACCATTTACAAATGCGTGTAAAGAATATGCATGATGTTAGATAATTCACTCAATATTATATTAAATCCAAAAGATTTGTATTTGTAACAGAATAAAACTACATTTCGATAGTTCAACAGTTATGTGTTCTAATGTGTCAATAGTTTTTTTATGGAAGTATCATATGTAGATAAAGTAAGTACTCATAATTGTTTAAGAGTTTCAAGATCGATTTGCATTAATAATTGTGTATAATTCAACAAATACAAATTATCAAACATTACATACGGGATAGTATTTGTGAACGTGATTTGTTGTATACGTTGTTTAAAAGTATGTATGTGCACAAGGATTCTAAAATCTAGTCGTTTTCAACTTACAAGGACACTTGTTCTAAAAAAGAGTCAATAGCTTGTTCTAAATTTTTTCATCTAACTCGACATTATTTAAGATATGTTTAGTTGTTTTACATAAAAATTCTAAAATGTTTTAACCAGATATATAAAATTATATAGAAGTGTCTAACATACTTCGTTCAACAAAAATTTATTTAATTTTTCATTTTGGTCATAAATTTTGCAACAAATAGACTACGACTATAAATTAATAAACTATATATATATATATATATAT
Source organism: Camelina sativa (assembly GCF_000633955.1). Classification (NCBI taxonomy): domain Eukaryota; kingdom Viridiplantae; phylum Streptophyta; class Magnoliopsida; order Brassicales; family Brassicaceae; genus Camelina; species Camelina sativa. The sequence goes on along the minus strand of NC_025701.1, from coordinate 6,163,650 downwards.
ATTAGAGTATTCATGTTGTAAATCGAGATATTTTCATTCCATAAAGCATTATGAACCTGAGTGGTGATGCGGTCATATTCTAACAACCCTACCGCTCCCAAAATGTACAGATCTCCGAGCATGTCTCTTACATAAAAAAAACACCTGAGCATTGGAAAAACGTCATGACATTTAAGATTTTGGGGAACTTGAACGCCCTTAATATCCCAAAAAATTCAACATCAACAAAGATCTCTATGCCTAATCTGATAAAACATCAACAAAGATGTATATATATAAAAAATGAACCAAAATGAACGATTAAGGATCTATTGCATTATTTATTGTGTATAATTGAGCAAACACAAATTATCAAACATTACGTACGGGATAATTATTGTGAACGTGATTTATTGTATACGTAGTTTGGAAGTATGTATGTGCACAGGAATTTTGAAATTTAGTCGTTTTCAAAAGTAAAATCTTACAACGACACTTATTCTATATAAAAAAAAGCCAATAGCTTAAAAATTTGTTCATCTAACTCGATATTATTCAAGACATATTTTAGATAAAAGTTTTAAAATACATATATAGAAGTGTCTAACATACTTGTTCAACAAAAATTTACTTAATTTCTCCTTTTGGTCATAGATTTTGCAACAAATAGACTGCGATTATAAATCAATAAACTATCATCTCCTTTGGTCATATCATCTGCTTCAAATAGATAGGGAATAAAAAATCGATAAAACTAAGTCTTCGAAGAAACAAAAACAAAGGTACCATAAATCAATAAACTACAGCGTTAGAAGAGAAATGTACAAACATGGGCAGTTGTTAGGGGTACGGACCAGCCAAGTGACATGAGGACAACTCTTTATTTCCTTGTCTCCGGATCTATTTCGATTCTTTGCTTACAGCTTGCAAAATTATCATAATATTTTTTATATATACTATAATATTTCTTTTGTTTCGCTTTTAATGTGTCAATCAAACTTGTGAACCATAAAAATGTGTCAATCAAACCCCAAGATTCGTCAAACTTTGTGGCCGTAAATCTCGCTTGCTTTATTTCAAAACGAATTTGATTTATCTGAAGTATCAAAGTATATATATAGTGCCATCCAAATAAACTACCTAGTGAAGACAAAAAAAAAACAACAGATAAATTTCAAAAACATGACATGTAACCTAACTTTCACTTGGAGTAGACAAAAAAACAAGTTATACAGTGCCGAGATTGTATCAATCACAATATATGCAATATGAAACATGTTTTATACTATTCATAAGATACAAACGTCATACACAAACGACGAAAGTATTCTATTTGGCTTTTGGATTTTCAGTTAATAGATAACATTTGTTTTAAAATCCTAAAATTATGAATTATGAGGTAGCTGGTATAGTTTTGTGAGTTTATAATATATGAGCCTCTCACTTATGTGTTTGTTTGGTATCGGATCATCTACAAAACCAACTGTAATAGTATGGTTTTGGCAGTTGCAATGAGATGAGTTTGTATTGGACTATGGGTTGGGTGTAGTTTCCAAAAATGAAAACACACTCCTCGTAAATACTACACTCTCAAAAAATTTTAGACCCTCGTACAAACCAATTACATCAGGCTTTTTACTTAAAAACTTAAAAAGGGAAAGATTCGGGCTTCTGAGCCCATTAAGCCCACCTTCTTATATAAAAAAAAATAACCTTTACGCTCTTCTTACCCTTTTTATCTTTTCCAAAAAGGAAACACAAAATTCAAAAAAGGTTTCTTCACGCGCCTCACACTCCGCGTGAAGCTTCTATACAAATCAACGCTTTGACGTGATAAACACTCGCTGTTTCGAGCTTGTTCTTCGTTTCAACACTCGCAGCTCGTGTTTTTTTTTTTTTGTGTTCACTTTACTTACTCGTTTCCAGCTCTCTCTCACACTTCACAGTCGCCTCTGCAAAAGTCGCTTTCTCTCTTTCGCCGGAGATAATGGGAGAAGGGAAGGCCTCGACTCTTGTTTTTATCCTCGTCGTCGCTCTTAGTTTAGTCGCCTTTGGCTTCTCCATAGCCGCCGAACGCCGCCGCAGCATCGTTAGTCACTCTTCTCTCTTCTCTCCGCTAGGGTTTTTTTCTTTCTCTTGAGTTTCGATTTCTAAGAAATAATAATCATTAGGATGATGCAGCTTATAATATTTCTATATCTGGATTTTTTTTATTTGTTACTTAGATTTAGTAATGAATGATGATTGATGCCTCTAATTTAAGTTCTTGATTCTTCTTCAAGAATCAATTTGGAGTCAATAGATTAGAGAAATCTAGTAACTACATAACCATTTGAGAACTATGTAGACTGAGACTAGAGAAACATCTTTGTAACTAATAAGCATATGTAAACACTAAACAGAGTCTATGCTCTCTGTTGTGATACTTCTTTATTAAGGGTCTCTCTTTTCTCTGTTTTGTGGCAGGGGAAATCTATCCAAGACCCAATAACAAACGTAACGTTCTGCGTATATGACTCTGATGTAGCCACTGGTTATGGAGTTGGAGCTTTTCTTTTCCTCCTCTCTAGTGAATCATTGCTTATGGGTGTTACCAAATGCATGTGTTTTGGTAGACCTTTAGCCCCTGGAAGTGACCGTGCTTGGTCTATTATCTATTTCATCTCTTCTTGGTGAGTCCCCATTAGCTTTAAAGACTCGAACAATTCATCTTCGAGTTTAGCTTCATCTTAAAAGTGATATAGCTTTAGATTTATTTCTGGTTTTGAAGCTTTGAGATATCAATAGATTAGTAGTCTTACCTATTATAATATAAACCCACTTTATTGATTGATAGTCCAAATTTGACAATTGTAGGATGACATTTCTGGTAGCAGAAGCTTGTGTAATAGCAGGAGCGACCAAGAACGCATACCACACTAAGTACTTGAGCGCTCAAACCTTCTCGTGTCAATCTTTGCGTAAAGGGATTTTCATCGCAGGGGCAGTGTTTATAGTTGCTACCATGGTTCTTAATGTCTACTACTACATGTATTTTACCAAGTCTGTCTCTTCACCACCTGCTCACAAAGCAAACCGTTCTGGTTCCCATATCGGTATGACCGGTTATGCATAAATGTCAAAAGAAGAAAACTGGTTAGTCATTTGTAGATTTAAGAAAAAAATGAGGTTGTTGCATTGTTACAATACTATTTGTTTTGCTGGTTATATATATATATGTCTGCTTGGTTATGAAAATTTCCTGTTTTTTCTTTCAACTTATTAGGTAATTTTCATTCTTGAGTGTATGTTTGTAATCATATTCATTATATTTTAACTATAGTAGATATTTACATTTTGATTAGAGGTATTATGTGTTTTTGTTCTAATAAGTCAAAGAGTATAGGCAGTCAATCTAAAAATTATCAATTGTCTCATAAAGAGTATTGGGCTTTATAAAAAGGCTTTTCAAAATCACACCCATGTGCACGGCATAGAGGGTAAAAAAGTATGTGGAATGAACCTCTTTGTATAGTTCGTATAGTTTCAAACCGTTTGTATATTTTTTGGTTAAAAGTATCAATTATGAAATTACTTGTAACTATTTAAATATGAACAGAATTACCTTTCTAATCATGGTTTTAAGTAGGCTATGAAAACAATTATATTGCAACTTTAAAACTTTCACCATTATAATTTATAACTTATAACTAGGACCTGACTAGTGATTTGCACACGACTATCACCATTTAGAGTATTAATTACGTAATTGCAGTTTTCTGATTGGGGAGACTTGTAATTTTTTTTTCTTTCACAACTGATTTATCAAAACCATTTATAGAAAATCAGAAGCTATAGAATAAAAACGACATATCATAAAAGGCAAATGGGACAAACAAAAACTTGAGTAATAGAGGGGAAAAATTGCTCAAATGATGTGGTTTTGATATTTTCCATACAAATATTTGATTGCTCAGTCTTTTTTTTTAGGAGTACCAATTTGAATTGTATCTTCTAATATTTAATTAAATACTTTCTCCGTCTATATTGTAGGCCTCTCAAGGTGTCTTTATTGTATTTGTCAACAAAAAAAGGCTGTTTTTATTGTGGGGAGATTTGAAATGGGGAAAAACTCGAAAAATACGCCATTTAATATTTTTTTTGCCGTTTAATTCCTCTAATTATTAAATTTTCCAAAAAGATACCTGTTTATTTTATATTATCTTTAAAAACCTTCATTTTATTAATAACGGTAGATCCATACTTACGACATAACGACTATTAATTTTAATGACGGAAATGTTAACCAGAGTTAAAATATAACCCCATGTGGTTAATTAGAGGGAACTAAAGATACTGCTGCCCTATTTTTCTTCTTCCAAATCGATTTCGAGTTCAACAGTGTCTTTAGTTCCCTCTAATTAACCACATGAGGTTATATTTTAATCCTGTTAATATTTCTGTCATTAAAGTTAATAGTCGTTATGTCATAAATATGGATCTACCGTTATTAATAAAATGAAGGTTTTTAAAGACAACAGAAATTAAACCATATATTTTTTTGGGAAATTTAATAATTAGAGGAATTAAACGACCAAAAAAATTAGATGGCGTATTTTTCGGGTTTTTCCTGATTTGAAATAGATAGAAACAGAAAATAAATAAAGTCAAGATATCTTTAAAAAATATTTTTCCTAACCCTTTTTTTAGTCATATGGAATATGGAGTTTATGTTATATGTTAAATTTTACTATATATATATATATATATATATATATATGATTAAAACCAAAAAAAAAAAAGTGATATGATTTTAGTGTTCAATGAACGACTAAATAAAACGTGCCGTTTTGGTTAAACCTGCACTATCAAAAAACTTTAAAAGCTGATTACAGGAATAAAAATAGGTCGATAGGTTTAGTTGTGAAAGCAACATATATAAGCCAATTTAATAGACTTACGAAAACGTCGTGAAATCGGAAAAAAAATAGCGTTGGCCTTGTTGGGTTAGGTGTTAGGTCATGACATTTCTTATATCCTTTAAAGTAATATAGTTCCCTAATCTATATATCTGTATAAGAATATACCCCACTTAAACATTAGATTTACGTTTTAACAATATATGCTTGCTTGGAAATGGCTTTATATGTGATAAACTCATAAAAGATATATTCGTAANTTTAAAAAAAAAAAAAAAAAAAAAAAAAAAAAAAAAAAAAAAGAGGACTTAATTGATTGTATATTTTTTTTTCTTCTGAAAATTCGATTGAAGAAAGAAAGAGGGCCAATGGGACCTTTCTCTGTAAATTGTTCTCTACTTTTCCAAATTGGATAACTGCTTCCTCTTCCTTTTTTTCCCCCCGTGAAAGCTAAAGCATCGATAGAGCCATGTATACATAAGTCAATATCGTATTTGAATTATCACATAATCAAATGAAAAATCTCTAGTATTGAATTTTCTCTTTTTATCTTTAAAAAGATTTCCACCCTAATCATGCAATCACTTTTGTATTAACGAGTCATACGTAAGTACCTAACATAATCGATTTATACTATAATATTATGTCATATGTAACTATGTAAGTACGTATAACATAATCGATTATATTAAAAACATTTTAAAACTGATATATACCAAATTTCGATATATATATTAGTTAATTAATTGTGTAGTTGTGGTTGCTTATTGTTTGTTATTAGTGATTATAATATCGATTTTAGTAGAAAAGAAAGCAACCGAGTAATGTTGAACAAAAATAGAACATTCTTATTCAAAATAGACGATATTAAATAAATGTCATGAGTGGGAGTAATCAGGCGTTAGCTCTTTTATCCTATTCACCGTATTCATGTGTACTATACCTCTTATATTAATCCATTAAATTAGTTTGAATATTTCTGGTCAAGTTTCAAAACCAACCATTTAATTTTCTGGTCAGACGTTACAAAATATAATAGACAAATTGGACAACAACTATATTTATTTATTTATCGTATCTATAAGATTTTACTACTATTATTTTAAATGAGCCCCATCTAAGCAATTACTATAATCATATCTAGTATCCAATGGCGACTGTTACGATGACGTGGATTGATCCAGAAACTTTAACGGTCAAGATTACCCTGCAAGGTGTGATACACGTGGCACGTTCTTTGTACACGTCGTCTGCCTCACGCTGTCGGCTTGAATTTTTTATACTTCTATCTTCACAGTTTCATTTATTTTAATCTCACCGTTTGCTTTCTTTCTGTATTCAAAAGGATTTAAAGAACTGATGAAAAATATAATAATATAAAAAAAGATTGTCAAAAAAATAAAAAAACTGAATGAAAAATATCAAGAAAACAAATCGAGCGTTCAGAAATTCCAAACTAAATGAACTACGATTTTTAGTTTTTAAAAACATTTTTTTTTTTGCTTAAAAAAGGTCAATCAGAAAGAAAATTTGTATGGATATGTAAAATCTGAATATATATATATATATATGTGTGTGTATAGCGCTAAACCATGATTGGATAGGGACACATAGCAAGATAATTCAATAATAATGTTTTCGTCATATCATATAATTCGAGTGAACAAAAAAAAAAAGCTAAAACATTTATAAAAAGAAAAAAGAATTGTAAGCCGCTTAACAAATAAATAGAAAATTATAGGTGTTTTCGTTGAACAAAAAAGGAAAACTGAATAAATTTCAATATATATCCTCTTTCTCCCGGGCACGACTATCGAAAGACTTTTCTTCACCATGTTTTCCGGCGCGGACGAGGCCTTCTTCCGTCGGCGTCGGGATCTATTTGAGCAAGCTCTAACTCATCTTTTCTCTACCTTTCTTAGTGTAATCTTTTTTAAGCTTTTTCCCCAAATTTTTCCCCTTTTTATCTCTTTGAAAACCCTAATAAACTCTGACTCAGATCCCACCAACGACCGCCGGTTGTCCCTGCCGCTACTCCATTCACAGGAGAGGTTCTCTTCGCAAATCTCGGGCTCCAACCTTACTCACCCCTCACTGTGGAATTTTCAAGTGGAACTAGGATTTTCCCCAGTGGACCTAGTTCCAATCGCCGATCCAAACAAAGGCCACCGGATGTTCCCGCCGTTATGTCACGCACCGGAGTTGCTCTGTGTAGCACAGACATCTCCATTACTCTCGGGAAGCCGCCACACCTTTGCTTCAGCTTGGCAAACGTTTGTAAAGTTAGGATTTTCCCCAATGGACCTAACTATTAATGGCGACACTTACCACGACTACCCCTTGGCGCTGCCGATCTCTCACTCGCCGGAGAAGGTTCACGCAATGCAGATCTTCTCGCAATCCTCTGGCGGCGACCAGCCAAGACACCCTTTGCCTCTGAATCTAGGGTTTTCCCCAGTGGACCTAGATTTCAGATTAGGCCCATTAAGTCACAAAAACCCTAAGTCCTTTAGTCCATCCCAATTATGCAATATTAGCAGGTTCAAGCTCACTTCCTCATCGTCTATGACTCGCCTCAACCAAGCTCTGTTCTGTCTCTCAGTAATCAATGGTCGAAGACTCCATTGGCGAAAGGTAACACCAGTTCCGTTTTGGCCACTCATATATCTTGTTCAGAACCTCGCTTTAGTTGTTGTTAGGAGCTTGTGGTTTGAGTATAAATCTTTGCGGTTATATAGCCTATGTTCCTCGATCTGCTCTAGCATAAGTGATATGTTTGGCCTTGAACTCATGTTCAATGACGAGTATCATTTAAGCTGGTCATCTGATGTTTCCAAGCATCCTTCTATCACCAAACCCATCATCTGGATCCTGTTTCAATTGACTTGTTATGCGTCTTATCGAAGTGATCAAATCCTTAGGCACTGGATGGTAAAACAACCTTGCCTCGACTTCAAAACCATAGTCGTCCGGATCTTTGCTGGTTTGTTACGATCGGTAGTGTTTCTCGCCCCGATGGATTTCAAAGCATCGATTCTTTTCTCAACGTCTCAGCGTCTTAGTATTATGACCGAGACAAAACAACTGTCCTCTGAGTTTCTCGAGGATGGGCTTTCGACCTACCAGGATCTCACATGTACCAAGAGGCTCTCATGCTCATGGTTCACAGCTCTCTTGGATTTATAGTCGATGAATTATCTTTCTAACCTTGTGGCATTGGGGAATGCCTTCCTTTGTATTACTTTAAACTCTGAAACTTTTGCTTCTTGTACTTGTATCTATTACTATCCTGAATGAATGAAAGCAACTGATTTGACAAAAAAAAAAAATAAATAAATAAATTTCAATTAATTTCTTTGAGAAATTTCCAGAATTAACCCATGATGATGAAGTGGTAACTGGTAACAAATTACAACCTAAATAAAAAGAAAAATATGGGCAACAAATTGTTCCCATGCATCGATTTAGATATGAAGCTTAATTAAAGAAAAAAAAGTCGTTTGGTTTTGTTATACTATGATACTAGGTTTATGTACTTTCTTAACTCGTTTTTATTTCTTTTACGTGAACGAAGAAACAAATAACTTTTCACAATAAAAATCAACTTCAAAAGTTACTTGTTTTTTGTAACATAATACCGTATAGTAAAAATTGTTGTCAGCATAAACAACGAAAAATACCTAAGGATATTTATTTAGCAGATCATTAATAGTAGTTGTTTAAAACATAATTTTCAATTGTTTTCTCCACGATACACCAATATTATGTGACTCATCAAAATTGAAAGTGATTGTAAATGGGAAAATAGAGTAAAGTCGAAAGCAGAGGATGATTCCTCATGGAGACAATTATCGTGGCGCTGACTGAAGACGACACAACATGAAAGTGACGCGCACCTTAATTAACCGTCCTTCTAAATTCTCTCTATTAGCAAAATTCTATTTCCAACATGGCTTATTTAATTATTACTTTATTCTTTTCAAAAAAATTTTGATTCTGATTTATTGCTGACACGATTGCGCAATTAGGGCTCACCAATAATATTTTTTTCATAATCAGCTTCGAATTTATAAAATGCAAAAAGGTTAAATATATTTCTTCGGCTCTAGCTTAACTGTTGTTTAAGGTTTTTGCACACAGATTAAGGAAACTATTAAATTTTATGTTTTGCCATTCATTAATATATTTTATAATTTTTTCATTGGTTGAAACTTTAATACAGCAGGGATTAGATTGGAATATTCATCAAACATCTGCATTGAAAATCTAAAACGACAATTAATATGAAACAAAAATTAAATCCTAAAACGATAACTAAATTAGAATGGAGGGAGTACTATTTACTATCGTTTTGCTGCCATTAGGCCTAATTAACAGAGAAATTAACTATATATACATTATACGTCCTTGCAATTTGCATCGATGGTTCTTCAACACATGGACCCTTGCTTAGCTGATTGTTCCCATCTCTTTATGTCGACGATACGATATACATACGACGCCCGAATATATTAGGCTATTGACACGAAAAAGAAACGAATAATCTATATATATTCTTTTTCTATTCATGCATTATCTTCCAATTTTATTTTTAATACTTTTAACAAAACTAAAGAAATATGGATATGCTGATTTGAAAAAGTTTAGAATAAGCTTGAATAATAACTTACTTTTCAAAAAATAGTTATTATGATTTTCTTTTTTGTCTATATATGTAAATGTGATTGATATATACTGTATCATATGTGCAGGCATTCTTCCCCTTCTACCATAAATGTATTTTTCAGGATATTTTGTGTTTTATAGATTTTTAAGTTATTCTGGACTTAGTTTATGGTCACCAAAATAGTTAGGTGATATATATTTTTTAAAAAGAAAACACGACTTTAAAAATGGAATGAGAGGCAGATTCTCAACATTGTTATCCAAAGATCTTTGAAAAGGGAATACCAAAAAGAACTCATGTGCGCATTATAAAAAAATAAAGAATAGCCCAAAAAAATGTAAAAAATACTTAGCGTAAATCAAAAGAGGTTGATAAAATTTGTATAAAGAATGACCTACTTTTAGTGGCCTTCACTTTTAATAACACGAGAAATCCTATTTTTATCAAACAAGAACCACTAATATATAAAGTTGCGCATATAGTGTGTTTTTAGACTCTACAATTACACGAAGAGACTTTCACTTTGGCAGCCTATATATGCGTTTCTATAGTATAATTGTTTTTGAACAAAAACGAAAAAGAAGTATAGTATAATTGTTATAGGAAAACATATATAACTATGTCATATACATATGGTTCTAAAGATCCAATCGTGTCATGTGTTGCGCTCGCTCTCCAAATCTCCCATAACCACATAGTATAATTTTTATTTATTTTTTTTGTTGAATTGATTACCATAATCCATATCCATACTGATGTTACCCAAAACCAGTGGCCAGATTTTTTTTTTTTTAATAGCCAAATCGTTGTATTTTCGTTCTAAAAAATTATTTGCCTATCACATGACTAAAATGTAAGAAGGATGGGACCTAAATTACCCGTTAATTCTTCTATCACTATTCACCCATTAAGAAAAAAAAAAACTCAAACTATCTTTCTTTTGTGCAGATTACAAATGTATTTAGGGCTTTATGGATCGAAAATAAATATATACTCAGCTATCATGTTCTTGGTAGTGGTGATATAACATGATTATAGTTCGTTACTTGGAAAAATAAAGCGGATTCTCTTATTTCTGGTAGACGCATATAACAAATTATTGAGAAGATAAAGATCATAATTCATAAGACTACCATTCTGAAGAGAATTCATTGTAAAATATGTATATTGAAAATATTTGAAAAACATTAACTGTTTGGATTCGTTAAATATTTTGACGTCTAATAAAAATTAAAAACCATTTTATGAAAAACTATAATAAAATATCGATTATTCGTGGTATTTTTTTAGATTATCATAGATAAAGATATAATTTTTATACTTTCTACCAATTAAACTTAATTCTATCCTATAACATATCTACTTTTTCCATTAGAAACTAATATATAATTCCTTCATGACTTTTGGACAAACCTATTTATGAGAAAGAGACATGTACAAATAAGAAAGAGAAGGAGAGGGTAGCAATGTGAGGGCGAGATGTCTGGGGTATTCGGTTTTGAACTTTGACAATGTTTAAAGATGATAAATTGATAATTTTGAGTTTCAGGATATTGGAAAAGCATATCAGATTCAGATCATGATAAAAACGTTTGAATAGATAACGTAAATCAGTAAAAAAAAAAAAAGCATTAACTAATTTTATTACTAGCATTTAGAAGTCGTCAAATATCAGATCTTAATTAATATACTACATAAGTACATATATATAGTAACTTAAAAAAAATGCCGCTCTATAATCATACTGACTTTGGTGCGCACATGAAATTTTATCAACCACCACTCTTTTTATTTTCACTACTTTATAAGAGATACCTAATGCAAATTATAATAACGCTAGTGATAAATTCATGAAAAATATGTACAACCCCTAGTTCAGTCCATTTGAATTTGGCACCCTTTTAATATGTAAAATCACAGCTATCGCTTCATTAACATATATATTTCCTAATAAATAAATGTCAGGTGAAAAAATAATGTCAAATAAATACAGAAAAATTGAATAGGTTTTACAATTTTTTTTTTTTTTTTTTGGGGTG
>NC_025701.1:6118396-6151900 GCF_000633955.1 Camelina sativa | reverse complement strand
AAACTAAAAAATAATGTCACATTCCAGAAAATAAAAGAGAATAGATTGGTGGGGGACCACGTAAGTTACTTTTGTGCGGTTTGTGTACTTGATTGCTTTGTACTCACGTGATGCGTTGTTAATGGGAACTTAAAATGATCAGAAATTTTTTAATAATTGAAGTATCCATCTATGTTTATTCGCCTGCTTTTTTGTTTATTTTAAACCTAGAAAAAAACTAAAACCTTAGTATATGCTTTTGGTATATTGATATTCAAAAAACATACGATAGATTGAAACTGTCCCCAGTTTGTTATCTTCATATCCAACATATGAAGATTACTCCCACTCACAAAACTCAATTATGCTCCTTCTCTCAACTTTAATTTACTTAGTATTTTTCAATATATGTATGTATGCACTCTTTTTAAATAGAAGAAGTCTTGCGGGGGGGATCTATGCTGTATTAGAGAATTTTAATTGTTGATGACAAAGGAATTATTATAATTCATGATTATATAATCTTCTATCTAAGCCATCATGTAGTTCACATAGTTTTCATTTCTGATTTGTCAAAGACACGAAAATAGTTTTAGTTAAGCGTTGACATTAGTTAGTTGGGTACGTATTTTAAAACTTCTACTATTCATAATCGATTTGTCATGTTAGTAACACTAAAATATTTCAAGAAACAACACTTTAATGAAAATAAACTGGATTCCCAAACTTAAGATAATTATAACATCTTTATTGGTATTTTTCTTTTAAAGTGATAATTTTATGAATATTTTCAAGTTCCTATACATAATAACAGTGTCTTGTATTTTTATATACTCTGCCCGCATTCACGTGTATCCCATCCGTACGTCTGCGCAACCGAACAAATAATGATAGACTAGGAGTTAAGCACAAAGAAGATCAGATCGGCCTAATTCGTTTCCAATAATTGTTTCATTTTTACATGTCAATTGTAATAAAATTATAAATAACCCTTAATTAATGGTGGTTTTTAGTTGACAAATCAGAGGGTTTTTTTTTTAAGTTTGAGAGAGATACGTAAATCAATACGTGTAGTGGACCTTTTGATATTATCTTTTTTTTTTTTTGAAAAAAGAAAGGCCTTTGGTGTATTGATATATATTTCTTGATACGTGTATGATTTGCACGATGATGTGAACATCATGTGTAGGCCTACGTATACGCATACTTAAGTGATATAGATGAATTAAAATAACTAAAACCATCCAAATATCCGAAGAGGTACATTTTGTCTTTTCTACCTACTTTTGTTCTCATCTAACTTTTTTTTCTTCTCTTTTCTCGAAACTAGAATTCAATTTCTTGAGCCTATTAATATAATCAGTACGTTTCCTTCAAAACAAAATTTACGCGTCTAAGTGTGTATGATATAGTGGAAAGACAATCAAATGCAACATTAGATTGATATAACAAAGAAGAGATAAGCTCGTTAACAATAGTTTTTTATTACTATATAATCAATGAGTGCGGTCATTCTACAGTGAAAAGAAAAGTGAGAGGTAAACTTAGATTGATTAGTAATTCAGTTTTGTTGTTATTGTCAAACTTACACGATTCATAGAATGATTCAAATTAACTTTTCCTTCTTTAGCATTTAGAGTGATTGACACGATCGTTTTCCATACAAAGCATTACACACACACACACTCAAGAAACATCTCATCTATTGAGTATCAAATACTGGCAAAAAGAGTTAGCGATATTTTACATAGAAAACTGTAAAATTAAGAAAAAATTATAGTGAACTGTGAATAACCGACACATTGATTTAATTCTAAGCTGTGAAACTCCATAATTAAAACGTATTTCTACGTATGAATTCTGGCTACTCCTTAAAAGAGAAACAAAATATTCAATATAATGTTATATGTTATTAGTATATCTAGCAAATAATAATTTTAGGTCACTCGCCACCAAAAAATCGTACCAATATGTTTGATATGGACTACTCGAAATGTCATACCCAAAAAAAATAAAGAGGAGAAACGTGCATTTTTGATAATACAAATCATATTCTTTAAGAAAAGTAATGGTTCGATTAAAAAAGAAGAAGAAAGTAATAGAGATAGACAAATATATGTATTAACCCAAGAATCACAACTTTGCTTAAACCACGTAAGTTGGCAACACTAAAGATGCCTATTGTCCACCAATTAAAACAATCACCTTTTGTCTAAATCCACACCTTATTCCAAAACTCAAAATTTCTCAACATCACCTACTTTTTTTAATAGAGGTTCCCTATAGTAAAATATACTCATATCACATTATGATATATGTAAAAATTAAGCAAAACTATAAGATTAAGGTGATGATTTTAACTCGATTGCAAAGTACATCAAGGTTTAACAAGCTAAACTATTATCCCGCAAAATTTACTTTGATTGATGAAAAGTTTTATGGGCATATACTATGTATTGTCTTCAAACTTAACCAATGAAATTATGAGACAATAGCAAAACTCGTAGTGGAGATGTTGTCTGCGTCCTATCATATCTAAATATGAACATGGAAAAAAGTAGTTTTGATTTTATGCCCATAAAACTTTTACGTATACGTGTAAAAAATTATCAAAAGCATAGACAAATGAAATCTACATATGAAAAAATGCATTCACATAGCTCGACATGGAACCAATGGTATAACATAAAATAATAGACAAAAAAGTTAGCAAAGTTTCCTAGAAAATTTGCTTAAAATTTAAAGAGATAGACAAAAAGTTATGTGTATCAAACTAGCTGCTATACAAAATATACATACTTTATTTTTCTTTTCCGTCGGTTTAAACTGTACCATGGGTCGATGAAGTTGAATGTAGGGTGCTAAAGGACCACCTAAAGGCTAAAGTCTATGACCACTGGGACAACTACTAAATCAAAACATTTCTTACGTGTTTACATTATTATTTTCTTTTGGTGAAATACGAGTTCAAAATATAAAGCTAAAGCTATATACTACTAATTAATATGTGGATTTGCAAAAAAAAATGTGGTTGCGCATAATGGACATAGCTCACAGAACAAGCAGAATGCGTGAGAGAGTAGTTGGAATTAAATAAACTTAGTTATCAAAGATTTCTTCAGACAAAGTAAATAAAAAAATAAAACAAAAATATCGTATCCATAATTTGTTTAAAATTCCACGGAAAAATAGAGTTGTCTTTTTTGATTTTTGTCGCCATACTAAAATTTTAATATACTATGTTTTGTTATTACATGAGATATTTTTTTCTGTTCTAGAAATCCAATTTCTAAAAAAAGGTTTTTAGGAGATAATAATAATCTGTGGAAAAACAATCTAGAGAGGGGCGTAATTGACTGGGGCATGTGCATCCCATCTGCAACGTGACCGGACTTCAAACTCCGAATTCAAACCAATTTATATTTTTGGTGATGAGCTTTTTTAATTTTAGAAAGCGACACCTTTTTTTTTTTCCCCTTCTTTTTTCAAAATTTCAAATTTTATTTATTTTCCTAAAAAAAAAAAAAAAGGCAAGGGATCCGTGATACCAAAGGATTCGCTCTCACCACGCGCCTCAGTATCCGTCACATCTCACGCGTTCCTTCTCTCTCCCCCCCCTCCCTACTATATAAATCTCGTGTTCCCTTCTTCCCATTCTGCACCTCTATCTCTCACTAATTTCGATATTGCCACTGAATACCAAAAAAANTTCAAATTTTAAATTTATTTATTTTCCTACAAACCAGAAAAAAGAAAAAAAAGGCAAGGGATCCGTGATACCAAAGGATTCGCTCTCACCACGCGCCTCAGTATCCGTCACATCTCACGCGTTACTTCTCCCCCCTCCCTCCCTACTATATAAATCTCGTGTTCCCTTCTTCCCATTCTGCACCTCTATCTCTCACTAATTTCGATATTGCCACTCACTGAATACCAAAAACCCGAACCAAAACGCAATCGGTTTAAGCTATGGTGGAAGAGTTGTTGTCGTCGTTGGCTAATTCTGAGAAGCTAACTCGGACTGACTCCGTCGAGAAAAAACGACTCAGAGAAGAAGACGAAGACGACGTCGTTACCGACTCGCCGGAGGTGAAGAGGTTGAGAGATGATCTTTTCGATGTTCTCGATGACTCGGATCCTGAACCGGTGAGTCAAGATCTCGACTCGGTTATGAAAAGTTTCGAACACGAGTTATCAACCACCGCGACGACCGGAGGAGATACTCAGCCGGATCTCGGTTATCTTCTCGAGGCTTCTGATGACGAGCTCGGTTTACCACCTCCTCATCCTCCTCCTCCGTCGGTGGTTTGTTCTTCGGTTCCCGTCGCGAAAGAGGAAGAGACGACGGATTTAGTGCGAGTTTCGTCTGATTCGTCTGGGATCGATGAGATTTGGGGGTTCGAAGATCACGTTTCGGATTATGCTGATTTAGATTTTTGTCCCGGCGCTGGAGATTACGTTGCTGTTGAAGGACTTTTCGAGTTTTCCGACGATTGTTTTGATTCCGGCGATCTATTTTCGTGGCGGTCGGAGTCGTTACCGGCGGAATAAATAACAACAAACTTCTCGGCGTTTTTTTATTTATTTTAATTAGGTGGGAAATGGAAACGGTGCCGTTTTGTAAAGCGTTTTGGCTCTCCCTACCGTTTTATTTTTTTACCGTATCAGTTTATGGTAGATGGTTAATATATCTCTATATTAATTAAAAGTTATTAGGATTTAGGAAAAAGTTAAATATTTTGTTGTTAGCTGGGAAGTACTTTTGCTTAGATTAGTATAAAACGAATTCGTTTGTTTGTTCTTCTCAGATCTCTTCTTGTCTTTTTTTTTGTTGCATAGCTTTTTTTAATGTGAAAATTTAATATGAAAAAAAAACACTTTGTCAATTTCTATAATACGAAACGTCGGCAAGAGTCTGATTTCATTTGTAGACCGAGGCGTGGATGATGGCCCATAAAGCATGTTGTGATTGATAGCCCCACAGGCCCATAACAAACAACTACTGTCTGGTTTAGAGTTAAAACAGATAATCTATTTATTTGTCTAAACCATCATCACTAATGGGCTAAAGTTGAACTAATGAAGTTGGTCAACCCAATTATGCAAGATAAAAAAGGATTGGTCAAGTCAAGTTGACTATATTTCATTCGGTACTTAGGTTCTTTAACCATTACCAAATCCGATAACCGGTCGAGTTAACTGGAAAATATGAGTAACCGGGAATTCGTTAGTTTATACTTGCTGTGTGTTTTCTCCTGCTTGATGCACTTATTTTTATCTTGTGGTCGTTCCTTAATTAGACGACGCTATAAGGATGAAGATCCCAAGGTGTTAGTTCATTTCATGTCACAGGCGTTAGCTCACCCATTCATCATGGGCAAGTGAACCTCATTATATATATATTGTTGCCCTTAGATACCTGTATATTGTATATAACACAATTTAATTTTGATTAAGATTCTGAAGAAAGTGTGTGAATGATCAATCATCTTGTTTTCAGGTCCAATGATTTAGTCTTGGACCATTGTTTGGTTGGTGGTTTTCACATAATATCATTTCCATATGTATATCAGAGTTTGAGAGTACTTGTGTCAAAAGATTAGGTAGCATTAGAAGTTTGTTTTGCAATTCTATAATTACAAAAGATTTGTAATGTGTTTGGTTTACCCTGAGATGATATTGTGATGAGTGGGAGAATTATTTCTAGAAGAAAGATTGCTCCGTGCCGGCTCAAACTTTTTTTGCACCTTGTGCCAAAATTTTTTTTTCTCCTAATTTACAGGTCTTATTTATAGATTTTCAGTATTTTGGGGTTTTTTTTGTCAAAATATGAAACATTGAAGAGTCTAAAAACCTTATAATTTTTTTCCAAAATATTGTGATATGGTGCAAATGCACTTTGTGCACTGGGTCAGCGCCGGCACTGCTCCGTATTAGTAAATAAAAACAACAGCTCTTTGCAATTTTTCGTACCTAACATAAATAAAAGCATTCTCTTTATCATAATAACAACAACATGCATGCATTATTGTTACTATGCTTTTGACATGGTAAGTTGCGTGCAGATGAGTTGTACTTACTAGTCTTTTGATTCTCTGCTGTTGGAATTATAGTCACACCTAATAAAGAGGAAATGGTGTTTTTTTCTAATGGCTGATCCCACGCTTTAATAATTCCTCTAAACCTGTCATTCTTACACTAATTGCAATGTTTAAGAGCCGTAACATTGACACTTCTCTTATATCAATTTCACGACTTTGTTATGAGTGTTCCGTTTATAGTTTGACGAAGACGTTATTTTTTCTGTTGTAAAGTAGTACAAACGACACGAACGTTCCTTGTTATGAAACAATAGTTATGAAGTCTATAGTTCACATTATACGGGAAACATGAGAATCTTCCATGCATTTTCATGTTTCATACAAGTAATGGTCGGTTCAAATGTACTCTGTACCGGTGACTATCTTTTTTATTAAGTGTTGTATGTTTTGAGACTGGTTCAAGTAGCTTTTTGTATGTAAAATATATTAAAAGAAGGAGAGTAATTAACACGATTTTCTACTAACTTTATGTAGACATCAAAGAAAATTCGAAAATAATAAAGAGTAGTATTCATAAGAATTTTTTAGTAACATCTCTTTAAATTGTCCAAAATATTTATCTAGGATAGCGTATTTGGATATGCTACCCATTTTGATTGATCAGTTTTTTTCAATAAATTTGCTTTACCATTTGGTCTTACGATTAATTCAATCCTCGCGCGTGATATTCAAGAGCGGTCCATTTTGGTTTTATTATTTGGTAATTCGTACCACATTTTCTTCTTAAAAGGTCGTTTTTTCCAACTTCTGAAAACTTCGTTGCTAAGAAGTCTTCGCATGTCGTAACGCGTCTTCTTCTTCGTCTTTCCTCTTATAACTCTTCCATTCAAAGAAAGACAACATAGACTATCCTCTCTATCTCTCTCTCCCTCTGCAACTCGGCCATGGGGAAGAAGCTTGACGCTTTGCTTGGTCGGAGTTTCAAGATCAACAAGTTCAAGTCTCTTCTCAACTTAGCTCTCACAAGGCTCTCTATCCTCAAGAACCAACGTCAAGCCAGACTCTCTCAAGCCGTCTCTGATGTCACAGAGCTTCTTAAGCTCGGCCACCACGAGCACGCTTACCATAGAGTCGACCAACTTGTCAAAGAGCAAAACACCCTCGACGTTCTCTTCTTCATCCATGGCTACTTCACTCTCTGTCAAGACCGTATTCACCTTTTCGAACACAACAGAGATTGTCCTGAAGAGCTTTTAGAAGCTGTTTCTGGTTTGCTCTTTGCAGCTTCTAGAATCGGAGAATTTCCTGAGCTTCAAGAGATTCGTAATGTTTTGATTTCGCGTTTTGGCAAAGACCTCGCGGCTCGGTCTATTGAGTTGCGCAGTAATAGTGGGGTCGATCCCAAAGTAAGCAGCCTTGATTCAAGCCATACTATATATTCAATACGTTATATCATATATCTCTCTCTTGATAAACAAAATACTTACTGAGTTTCATGTTTCTTTTGGTGTTACTATAGATAATTCAGAAGTTGTCAACAAGACATCCACCGAGAGAAGTTAGAATGAAGGCTTTAAAGGAGATCGCTGCAGAGAATAACATTATTTTGAAACTAGAAGAAGCTTCTACGTCCACTGAGGTATGGAAATCTGCATTTAGTCACAAAGAAAACAGAAAGTGACAAATTATGTTCTAATCAAATCAAATGTATGATATATGCAGGGAACAACAAATAAGCAGGGAACATCAGATGTCACTAAGGCTAAGCTAGCAAGTGAAGATGGAGAAGATGAGATAGGAGAAGGCTATGGTTTATCTGACTCGGTCAAAAGAGGAAAGAAGAAGTACAAAGATGTGGCTGATGCAGCACAAGCAGCATTTGAGTCAGCGGCACATGCAGCAGAGGCTGCAAGAGCGGCTGTGGAGCTTTCTCAGTTTTCTCCTCGTGGACCAGACACTCCTCGTGGACCAGGAGGGGAAAATTCATTTAATGATTCTAAAAACAAGGAATCAGAACAAGAACAGAAAGGTAATGATGATTATTCAGAAGGTAAAGGGTATGTGAGGTCAGAATCTAAGAGTTCGATGTCGGATTCAGAAGACATTATTGATGAAGTCCCAGTGATGTCATTTAGAGAAGACCCTGTGAAGCTATTGGAGAAGGATACTGTTATCTACGATAGTGAAGAAGAAACCCAACTTGGTGTTCAGAGTAATACTATTACTAAGGTTAAAGATGAGCCAAGTCTTATGGATGGTACAAATAGAGCGGATACAGGACTCGTGGATCACATGGTTCATTCAATTGACGATCCTATTCTGCGTAAAGTGGGTATGAAGAGTCCGATTTCAGTCAGAACCAGAGGAGTTCGTGGATACTAAGGGATAAGAAGTATATATATTTTATTTTTTCAGGTGCAATCATATGGTTTAGTGGCTGAGTTTTGTACAATCTTTCTATGTTCTCTGTTTTTTTTGGGTAATGATGTAAGATTACGGTATTCTTTATGGATATAAGCTTTAATTATGTTGAGCAGTATGCATATGCATGTGTTTTGTTTTAAGAACTGAAGCAATTTCGAAGAACTTACCTGCGAAATTACTGTCCTCTGCCCCTCTTTTTACCATGTTGAATTAGGTCAGCATATGCCTGGAAACTTAGACCCACATCTTCATCATATTCAATTCCAAGCTCCTCCTGCCAAGTAACAATAGTAAAACATTACACCCAAGCTGAAGTAATTTGTAAGAAGGAACATGTGAAAGATGTACGATTCTTCACCTTAAATTCCTTAATATCTCTGGGGAAATTCTCTGTTACAGTATCCCAAATGTCTCTGAACATCCTCTTACGCTTACGCCACTGATTAATCTTATCCGCGTACATATCTTCAACAGCCTTTTTGTCTTCTGGCCTCACCAATGTAATCCCTTCACGTAGTTTGATTAGTTTGTCTTCCATTTCCTTAACCTGGTACACAGTTGGAATCACTTTATACTTTCTAGGCTACTTCCTGTTATAATTACTCAAGGAAAGATAATACATACCTCTTTCCTTAGTTTGGTATCTTTCTCTTGTATCTCTTCTAGTGTCAAGTTAGACTGCAAGCTCTTGATTTCTGCGATAATATCACACAAAAGATAAACATTATCCGAAACAGCAGCTGAAGTTATGAAGTTTCACACCATCTAAAGACTATGAAGTTATGAAGTTTCACACACCTGACTCAACTTCAGTGATAGTTTTCTTCTTCTCTTGGAGCTGTTCTTGAAGTTTGACATTTTCTTCTTTCATCTGAGCAAGCTCTTCATTGTTTGGGATCTCAAACTGGTCTTGTCTAGCAATGTAAATCTTCTGTTTACCATACTCTTTGAATGTGATTTTCCCGGAATCAGCAAGGCTATCAAGTGCCTTCTGTACTGCTGTCTTCTTAAGGTTAAACTTTTGCAAAGCATCAGCTGCGTTTTGTGTGTTCAGAGGTCGGTTTTGCTACATCACAAATGTAACACAACAAACAAAACAACACATTCAAATCGAATTCAAAATCTTCTAAAACATCACTGAGTACTTTAACCTAACCACAATTTCAATTTCGAAATTTCAAACATCAGTGGTTCGTTTTAAAAAATTGGGGTTCCGACAAGAATAAATTAGAAGTCGAAGAGGAAGGTGCTCACCTCGTTTACAAAGTTGAGGACGATAGCTGCAGAGAAAACAAGTAAATATAAGTGAGAAATCAAAAAAAAAAAAAAACCCAGATAGGGTAACGATGATGAACAAAATAATCGAATCAAGATCAAAGAGAATGAGAGATAGATTATACTTTCTGTATTATCCGATTTAGGAGCCATTTTTGCCTCAAGTAATGCGCGGGAAAATAAAAAACCTTAGAGAGCGAGAAAGCTAATTCTTTTTCTTCTTTCCTTTTCCGATATTTTTATGAGGAAGAAGACAACATCACATCATCACCGAGAAGCTTCCTTTACACACGAGAGAGATATAGATATTAAAACGGCGGCGTATTAGGTATATGGGCCTTTTATATTTTATACGTAAGCCCATTAAGTTAATATCCTTGACAGGCCCAATTCTATGTAAACAGAACAGCTGCTGAGAAAAGAAGAGCTCCGGTTCTTTCATTCTCCTTCTTCTTCTCTGACTGATAGATCGCTCGGAACTTGGAAAACAGCGTAATCGGTAAAAATCTCGATCATTTCTTTACTTAGAAACAATTTCGAATGTGTATTAGAATCTCATAATCTAGTTTTATGTTTAGATCGTCAATGAGTTGTTGTCGTCTCTCTCTCTAGGTCTTCTTTTCGTGTTTGGTTCTGATGCTCATTTCTTTCTGAGGTTAAATGGCTAACCTTTGAATTGATCTCAGAGACAGAATTGAGCTTAAAGTTTGTAACTTTATCTTCTTTTGTATTGATGGTAGTATAGTCTCTCTAGGTCTTCTTTTTTTGTGTTTGATTCTGATGCTCATTTTTTCTGAGGTTATATGGCTGACCTTTGAATTGATCTCAGAGGTAGAGTTGGTTTAAAGTTTGTAACTTTATCGTATTTTGTATTGATGGTTAAGCATTGTGTTTTATTCTGACTTTTGTGTACTTCGTGTTTGATATAGGATTAGTTGAGGAAGGTAAGGAGTGATTTGAGTATTGGTCAGGATGTCTACGGCTGATGAGCCTCTGTACCCGATTGCTGTGCTAATAGAAGAGCTGAAAAACGATGATATTCAGCTTAGATTAAACTCTATTAGACGGCTTTCTATCATTGCTCGTGCTCTTGGTGAGGAGAGGACAAGAAAAGAGTTGATCCCATTTCTTAGTGAAAACAATGACGATGACGATGAGGTGCTTTTGGCTATGGCGGAAGAGTTGGGTGTTTTTATTCCTTACGTAGGAGGCGTTGAGCATGCACATGTTTTACTTCCACCGCTGGAGACACTCTCTAACGTTGAGGAAACTTGCGTCAGGGAAAAAGCTGTAGAGTCACTTTGCAGAATTGGTTCTCAGATGAGGGAGAATGACTTGGTTGAGCATTTCTTTCCTCTTGCTAAGGTTAGATAACTCTTATCAAATCTCTTTGGTCAGTTTAATTTTTCTCTTTCCATGCTCTGTCTAACTTAATCAGCCTTGTGAAATTGAGGTACTCGAAAAGCTAAAGAACATAGATTTTTGGGGTCCATTGTGGCCCAAAGTATGGAAATAAACTTTTGCCTCTTGTTTCAGTATTCTCCTTTTTAATTGTTTAGAGGATAGGTTGAAGTCGTTTTCATCTAAGGGAACATCCAATCATATAACTCTGTCTTCATTAGCGTTCTTTTGGGTTGTGGTTGTGTTTGTGACCATACACCTGTATAGGAACCCAAATGATTGCTATGCTCATACTGCGCAACCAACTTAAGCTTACTGAACACCGTCATTGTTTAACAGCGACTTTCAGGTGGTGAGTGGTTCACAGCCAGGGTATCAGCATGTGGGATTTTTCATATTGCATACCCAAGTGCTCCAGATCAGCTAAAGGCGGAGCTAAGATCAATATACAGTCAGCTGTGTCAAGATGACATGCCAATGGTGCGCAGAGCTGCAGCAACGAATTTGGGGAAGTTTGCAGCTACAATTGAATCAGCTCATTTGAAGACTGACATTATGTCCATGTTTGAGGATCTTACGCAAGATGGTAAGTTTTCCGATTTTATATGGTTTCCTTTTGCCAGCATATACCTACTAAAAACTTTTCATCAAGTTTGTTTGTGGGGGTGACTAATGTAAATAAAGGCAAGTAATAGGTTACTGCATTTGAACACTGAGAATTAGTTGACGTTAAGCAGCACTAGCTTTGTCCACATATCAGTTTCAGTGTCTTACTTGTATGATGATCATATAGCTTTTGACTATCTTACTGACATTGATATCAGATCAAGATTCAGTTAGATTATTGGCTGTTGAGGGTTGTGCTGCTCTTGGGAAATTGTTGGAGCCCCAGGACTGTGTCACACACATTCTTCCTGTAATTGTCAATTTCTCGCAGGTGAGTAAATGTGTTATTATGATAATATTTTCTGCGGGTGAGCTTTATTGGAAAGCTGTAAGGCAGATATGTATGTGCTGCTTTGTCTTGATATTTTGTCTCTGAGCAGGATAAGTCATGGCGTGTGCGTTATATGGTTGCAAATCAGCTCTATGAACTTTGTGAAGCTGTAGGACCAGAGCCAACTAGGTAAGCAATGATGGTTGAACTTAGCTATGGTTTAATGTTTTATTGATGTCTTTGTTTACCTCTATTTCTTACAATTCTATATCAAACTTTATATTACTGGCTTCAGAGGTATGGTGCTTGGAAAATTTATATTTGTAGAGTTGAGTCATCTTGATAGTTTTCCCTAATTCTTGTTTATATTTCCTTATTATGTGCCTTGTGTGTGAAGGACGGATTTGGTGCCTGCATATGTTCGTCTACTTCGTGATAATGAGGCTGAAGTTCGGATAGCAGCTGCCGGAAAAGTTACCAAATTTTGTCGCATATTAAACCCTGAACTCGCTATCCAGCACATCCTTCCCTGTGTAAAGGTACACGCTTAGGAATATTTCATTGATCTCACATGGCCCAAAGGATCGATATACCTTTTGTGTTTGCTTATTACTGTTAGCTATTAGCTTATCGTTAAATTGACCCGTAGGAATTATCATCAGACTCTTCTCAGCACGTCAGATCTGCATTGGCCTCAGTTATAATGGGGATGGCTCCAGTCTTGGGTAAGGTAATTAAAAATCGATACATTGTGCTTCTTCTTCCTTGTCTCCTTGAATTTGTCATCTGTAAAAAAATGCATATAGTCTGGAGTCAGAATGCTAATAAATATTATATGCAGCTTTAGCATCTTTAAGGTAACGATTATTTCTTTTGTTTGAAACCATGCATTTCTAACTTAGCTTTGATATTCACTGCAGGATGCGACAATTGAGCATCTTCTTCCAATCTTTCTTTCTCTATTGAAGGACGAATTTCCTGACGTACGCTTAAACATTATCAGCAAACTTGACCAAGTGAACCAGGTTTGTTATGATCAAGCCAGAGACTACTTGACAGCAACTTCTTTGTCAATCCATTTTTCAGATGATGATGCGATCTTTTTTAAAAAAAAATTGGCAGGTTATTGGGATTGATCTACTATCACAATCTTTATTGCCAGCCATAGTAGAACTTGCTGAAGACAGGCACTGGAGGGTACGTCTGGCTATAATTGAGTATATTCCATTGTTGGCCAGCCAATTAGGTGTAGGCTTCTTTGACGATAAGCTTGGTGCTCTTTGCATGCAATGGTTACAAGACAAGGTCCATTATTCTCTACCTCCACTGAATCATCAGATAGTTAAATCTGTAATTTCTACTATTTGAAATTTTGGAAACTTTGTATTGTCAGGTTCACTCAATCCGCGAAGCTGCTGCAAACAATCTTAAGCGTCTTGCTGAAGAGTTTGGTCCTGAATGGGCAATGCAGCATATAGTTCCCCAGGTTTGTCTAGAAATCTGAAGCGTGTGTTATATTTTTTCTTCACTTTATTTCAAATCGATCATTCTTGCTATTGCTTACATACTTTTGCAGGTTCTAGAGATGATTAACAACCCACATTATCTATACCGGATGACGATTCTTCGTGCAGTATCGCTTCTTGCGCCAGTAATGGGATCCGAGATCACATGTTCAAAACTCTTGCCTGCGGTAATAACTGCATCTAAAGACAGGCAAGTCTTTCATTCTGTCTATTGAAACATGAAGTCTCATCGATTCAATTCATTGCTCCTAGATAGCTAGCTAAGTAAAAAAATATACTCTGTCTTCTTATCAGAGTTCCAAACATCAAATTTAACGTCGCCAAGATGATGCAATCCCTCATTCCAATTGTTGACCAATCGGTTAGTATTTCACACGGCATTGTCTTTTTGTTTTTGTTCTCACGAGTAGAGAACAGCTTATTATTCAACATCGTNGAGAATCAAAACGTCCATATATTCAAATTTTTTTTTTTTTTTTGGTTGTGAAAGGTTGTGGAGAACATGATACGGCCATGCTTGGTGGAGCTAAGTGAAGACCCAGACGTTGATGTACGATTCTTCGCAAATCAAGCTCTCCAGTCTATTGACAATGTGATGATGTCTAGCTAAAAAAATGATGAAAAAACAGCAACACAATGTGTTCATGAGGTTTTGTAAACGATACTTCCTTTCTTGTGTGTTGTCTTTACCTTTTAGACGTAAAGTGACCGACCGACCGTACGAACTTTGTCAACTGTGTCCCTCTGCTACTAATGTAATGTTGGCTTCATGCCTTTTTTTTTTGTCGTCTCTCGTGTTCTTAATATTGGTTAGTTTAAAATATGGGGAATTGGCAGAAATAACATAAAAAAAAACTATAATTAATTGGGTGACTACTCTAACCATAAGGAGTTAATATACTCTGTATTTTGTATAATATTTCTCCTCTTACTCTCGTTGCATGCCCAATAGTTGTCTATCGTTCAGAAGGCAAAGAGTTGATGGTTAGAGTAGACCTTTGATATCCCGCTCACTCCGAAAACTCGATTCATTTGGACTAAAAAAATATCTGATAGGCGATTCTCCCTTTTTTCTTCCTCTCTTTGTCCATGTTTTAATCTTCCGACTGCTGCGTAATAGATCCTCCTATATCTGCAAATTAAGAGGGTTGAAGACGCCAGCTTTACCCAAGGAATTTGCAGGAGAAATCGACAATCTCGAGGCAATAATCGGAATATCGCGTACCCAGTCAAATTCCCTCCCGGTGAACAATTCCGAGTAAGTCTGTGTCTATGTTAGTTGGGTGAATCACAAATCTCGCTAGTTATGATTAGACGTGTAGATGAACTAGGAGCAGCCGCCGTCACTAGATCCGGCGTTTAGGGGTTAACGAAAACGGAAATATTAGATGTGTTGAAAGTGGATACAGTTTGGTTTTAAACTAAACAAACTCCTTGTTTGGTAGTCACTTACATAATTTAGTTGCAGTTACCATGAGGTGTCGATAGATACATTCAGTGCCACCTTGGTCCCAATACACGTATTGTCCATACTATTTGTTGACTCAAATTAGAAGATAACTAATTTCAGAATGTTGGTGAGTTGCAGAGGTATCTGGAGATGGATGAAAGTCGATTACCACACCGCCTGTTCTTGACCGGGGGTGAGCCGTCTGGCAGAAACAGGGTCAACAATTATTTCAATTTACGATGGATAGAAAACATCAAAAAGGCACTTGATGAGGACCATTTGGAGAAGTTGGCAAATTCACAGTTTGGGCATTTGATGTTAATGGGGAACCACACTTTCTCGGTGATGTTTGTACATTACATCCTGTCACGCCAACTGGTCACGGATAGAAAGTACGAGTTGTGGTGGGTGTTTGCGAGAAAACCAATTAGGTATGCTCTGCAAGATTTTGCCGTCGTGACTGGCCTAAACTGTGGAAAAGTTGGATTCAAGTTGGACAAGCGGAAGGGTAAAGCTGTAAAGAGAGGTTGCGGTACAGCCTCTGCAATGTGGAAATCGTTGTTTGGTAGTGAACCGAAACCAACAGTTACCTGGATATTACAGAAACTATTACTGGGGAAAAAATACAGAGATGCTGACACCAGGTTCCGACTTGCGTTATTGGTTCTAGTGGATGGCATTTTATGCCCCACATGTGGAAATACAAACATTAGTCCAGAACATGTAGAGCTGGTTGCGGATACAGAAGCGTTTTTAAAATATCCTTGGGGACGTGATTCCTTTCTTAAGACGGTTAAGAGTGCAAAAGCCAGAACTGTAAAGCAACTTGCACAGGATACATGTGCAATACAAGGGTTTTCGCATGCGTTGGTTCTGGTTACAGTTGCTTGTTGTCCAGCCATCATTCAAGGGCCTGCTTTCGGAGACGATGTGCACGGCCCAAACACTGCAGTAGAAGGTATAGTCCAGCGTATTGTGAAGCGAAGTTTGACTATTAATGTTCAAACTGCGCGTGTGGTGGACCAAACAGGCCAGGTAAGATGAAGAGTGACCCTGTTTTCATACTGCTTAATCTTACTATTTACTAAGCTAACTTCTCAGCCGTTATTTCTAGGCGCGTGTGTGTTCTTTGTTGGCTGGCCATTTAGATTCGGTAGACAAGGAACTCGTTTTCACAGACGAGGAGGAAGACGAAAACGTAACACATCTTGTCGAGATGGTCTTAGACGAGTACCCTTTTGAACACAACAGCTGGAGTGGTGGAGTGGATGTTGCTTCCATCCATGATGACGGACCACACGCTCCTTTGGTAGACGATGATGAAGAGTGTGATAACGGTTGCACCCAGGGAACACCAACCCAAGCCGAAGGAAGCAGGGCTAGTGTCGGACTAGGATCTACCAGTTCTCAGAATGTTGACGTGCCTACTTTGATCAAACATGCAGTAGAAGCGTGTGAGGAATGCTTTAATCTAATACAGAGGAAACGTGACCTGGAACTGATGAATTATTTTGTCAGGGAACTTCAAAGTTTCGAAAAAAGGTGGGTTCAATGTTGAAAGCATATAAGGAGGATAACCCTCCCGTTGGTAATGTGGAGCGGGCTAAGTGCGGTGAGGCGAAGGTAAGGACGGATGCACGAATGTATATGGAAGATCGAATGTATCATACTTACCAATCAATATGCATGTCATTAACTTTGTGATTGTACAGGAATCAACCGAACCAATTGGTGGTAGAAGCAGCCAGGCGGAAGACACGCATCCGTCCGGCAAGGTTTGTTTCTTGTTTGCTGTTCCTTACTGCTCTGTAATTTACATGTTGAGGCCCGAATAACTAGGATACGTTTCACTACCTTTAGGAACCTAACAAGAGTGAAGCCCAGTCCAGGGAGTCCAATGGAGATGTCAACATCATGGCTGATGTTGACCCCCCCACTTTCTCTATAGGACTTACACAACTTGTGGCGGAAGAAACTTTGAATAATGCTACGGTATAACTTGTATCCTATTAATTTACATATACTATGCGAATCTATACAGCTTAACAGTTTCAAATACACTATTTACTTTGTTTTAGGAACCGTCCCCCAGTCTGCAAGGTAATGAGGTTGATGTAGAAATTGCTTCAGACATCGTTGATTTGACCCAGGATGAGGGTAGAGTCTCGCAGAGAAGATCCAGTAGGCGGACCAAACGGGTGACTCAAAAGAGAGCAACACCTACTCGTATGAGCATCCGCTTAATACGCAAGGAACAAGTTGCACCTGATTCTTCCACATTGAGTGACTATATTGGTAACAAAGCTTGTAGTCAACAAAATGCCAAAGATGGTAACCGTAGGAAAAGGTCCAGGTTTTCGATGCAGTCAGAGAAAGTTGAGTCGACAGTTACCGCGAGTACCGTGGTCCCCTTGAGGTTTGTGGGGGGGGGGTTTGATGCTTTCTCCACTCCAGATGACAAACTGGTCGAGGTTTTCCTCCGTGAAATGGAAAGGGCCAGGTAAGTGATGACTCATCCTTACTATTTCTGCATAAATTTGAGCAACTGATTTAACATGGTGATTTGCTGCTGAATACCTATTGGCAGATCATATCAGCTGTCGTGTGGCATGGTTGTGGATAATACTGAGTTTCTAAGCATATATACAGCGACGACATTCCTAGATGAGTTGGGGAGCTATTTATACTTTGCAACAACCCTCTTGTATTAGTGATTCTGTCTTCTCACCAACTTGGCTAACCATGTACATTGTATTCAAAACAANTTCTCACCAACTTGGCTAACCATGTACATTGTATTCAAAACAGGGGGCAAATATGCTGGTTAAGTTTATCCAAGCTCATCGTGATGCCAGTCCTAACCAGCGGTTTGATTTCATACCAGCCTCGTTTCTGTCCATGCTATACCGTCAATATAACCGTTTTGGAAGAGCGCCGGATAAAGCCACTTTCCCATTCTCTGATTTAACGGCGTTGCCATTTCGAATGCGACCTAACTAGTTTAGTGAAGTTGATATTCTATACAGCCCCATGCAGATCGAGCGACAACACTGGATTGCTCTTGTTATTGATTTGACGACATGGCAGGTTATGGTTCTAGACTGCAACAAATCTTGTTTGACGGATCAGCAAATTAATAAATATGTAGAACACGTTGCCGTTATGCTTCCATATCTAATAAGAAAATATGTTGATAATGGAGGGTCATCTACTCGAGGGCTTGATCCTCTATCCATCCTGCGGCCTAGTATACCATTCCGCTGTTCAAATCGGGGTAAGCAATTTCTGTGCAAGTTGTGTTTAACATTACATGGTCATCTACATGTTTGACGACCTGACCAATCCTTTGTCTCGTAGCCTATGTCAAAGTTGCGTCGCTAATTCTGCTCGAGCTTCACGCGGTATCGTCCTTAGCAACTTATTATAGGAAACTTGATGAGGAGAAAGTACAAATAGCGGCGAAGCAGTATGCTCTTGGTGCGTTTGCTACATTCTCGGCTGCTACCAATCCAATATAGGCGTTGAAGCGGTTAGGCTATCGTTGTGATGTTATCAGATTTCTGCACCAAAATGCAGAGGACTTGTATTTTCTTTCTTTCTCTCTTGAAATTCTTAAGCTATATCTACTGAGATTGGATGGAGGCTAAATTATTATTTCTACATTTGAGATTATACTATTCTATTTCCCTAGTCTATTTACTATTCTTTTAGAGCTACCATTTAATCAAACTGAACTCTTCTTCCAATTTTCATTAAACAAAGCAAAGGTTGGGGTTCTGAATGTTGGGTCTTGTAGGGTATAGTGCCGTTTTTTGGTAAACCGTAGTCAACGGATGCATGGATGTTGGCACTAAAAGCTTCTTCGGAGGGACCTAAACCGAGTCTGAGGTTGGGGTTCTGAATGTTGAGTCTTGTAGGGTATAGTGCCTTATCTCTGTCAGGATAAAGCCACTTTCCCATAGGTTGTCAAACACTTCCTGTTTGCAGTGACCACGGCTTACGTGGATAACCGGGTCGCCAATGTTTGGAGAAACATTTAGAAGTCGTGTCATGACTGTTATATCCTGACAGAGCTGCATTAATAAACCTGAGCCGGAGTAGATAGTGGAAATTGCAACAATGACAACACATGCTGTCATGGGAGGCGAAGCACCTTCCCAGGGTTTTAGAGTATGGTAGGATATTTTCTATGTGAACTTAATATATTATGATACGTTCTATTTTATCGATTGGACCCTTGATATGTTCGTGAAGTGCCATAGAAGAGAACTCGAGTTACTAGTTACATAGCCAAGCAGGGTATTTTATTAATATTACACAAAAAACAAACCATTGTGCCAGTGAGCATTACAACACTATATACACCATAGACGATTTAGCAACCAGATACAAATATATGAACAGAAGTAGAGGTGCTTATACTTCAAAATAAAGTGGTATACACCATCCTTGGATATACCAAATTATTTTGAGTCAAAAATTGCCCCTGTCACCGATACTATATACATCATTGCACTGGTTGCTTCCATTATTTATGAACACATCCAAAAGACCATCGCTCCGCACATACTACGTACCCCATTGCTGTAGATAGCTACTTATATGGCGTTTTTGCAAGATGCCTTGTTGTGCCCTGTGCCGCAACAACGGGAACATCTCCTTGTTGATTTAGGGCGCGGACGCTGCATTAACGTAACATAAATAGAGATTGTCTAGCATTAATGGAACACAGCAAGGGATAAGTACAACTACGTTTTCACACTAATAAAACAAACCTTGAACTCTCCTCTAGACAAGATCCTGATTTTTTTGGGTCTACCTGGTGGACGGCGGGAACGTGGTGGGTTAAGGTCACCCCTGGTTCCAGATGCAGCATCCGCCGTAGTATGACCACCAACAGATGGAATTGGATATATCTTCTCTTCGTATGAGTGGCGGATAGTCTCCTCAAAGTAAGCTGTGTCAACGAATGTATCTATAGACACACCTAAACGCGTTGCGGCTGCTATGGCATGCGGACAAGGTATGCTCAAACACTGAAACTCGTTGCATGAGCATGTCCCTTCAACCAATTTAACAGTGAAGCATTCTCCACTCCTTATCTGGACTTGGAACTCAAAGTCACTAATAGGCCGAACCGCCATAGACATGGCACTTTCGAAGTTCTCCTCAACAATTTCACGACACTTTGGAGCTATTACTGAAGCGGAACGTGCAGACCTAGCTCGGCGTACAGCAAACCATTCCATCATTGTCGTCCTGATGTATTCTAACATACAAATGAGGGGATATTCTCTGGCCTCTTTAAGTACTTGGTTCCATGACTCTGCAATGTTACTGTCCATGATATTGTACCTCTTCCCTTGCGAATGAACCCTGGTCCAGTGTGTGAACCCTGTAAAAATATATTCATGACTTATCTCTGTTAATTGAATACAGAGTAAGTTAGATTGAAACAGAGTTGACCAAGTGCTTACCAATGTCCACTAGATAAGCTGCACAACCAGGGTTAACTCGTTGAATTTCCAAGAATTTTTTGTTGAAATCTTCAATGACAAATGCTCTAGCTGCCGAAGACATTAGACCAGCCAGCAACTGGGGCTTGTATAGATGGCGCACATTGCGCCAAAGATGCACCGTACAGGCTGAGTGGTGCGCCTCAGTGTATACCTAAAATGGTATAGTGATTAGTATTTCAGCAGAGGTGTTTTAAAAACTATATGTTACAAAAGAACAGACGTTAATTCTTAACAATTACCTTCCGCAACCCAGTATATATGCTGTTGTGTCGATCTGAAATGAAAACTAAGTCGGTGGTGTCGTGTACGAATGTAGAAAGGCTCCTGAAAAACCACTCCCAAGAATCATCGTTCTCGCTATCAACTACCGCGAAAGCAAGCGGAAAAATTTGGAAATTGCCATCTTGACAGCTTGCGGTAAGGAGGCAACCACCATATCGAGCCTTCATGGAAGTTCCATCAACCACCACAACTTTCCTCATGTATTGATACCCTTTAACGCATGCTGCATATGCGATGAATTAGTATTTAAATCGCATTGCCCCATCAGGCTCGTCGACATGCTCAGTGAAACAGACAGACCCGGGATTTGTTTGCTGTAGTAATCCAATATATGTGGGCAGAAGGGCATAGCTACCAGCCATTGAACCCATTGACAGCTCCATTGCCACCTCCCTTGCACGCCA
The DNA here is from genome assembly GCF_000633955.1 of Camelina sativa. Taxonomy (NCBI): domain Eukaryota; kingdom Viridiplantae; phylum Streptophyta; class Magnoliopsida; order Brassicales; family Brassicaceae; genus Camelina; species Camelina sativa. The sequence goes on along the minus strand of NC_025701.1, from coordinate 6,130,662 downwards.
AGCTTTCCAGTAAGATATGTTGATATGGTACTCGTCAAGTAGAATTTTGCGGATTGCAGCCGCGTTTGGACCACGCCTCACGCCCACGAAATGGCTCTGCATTATCTCTCCAATAACTTGTGTGGTTGCCAGTCGATGGTAGCTCCTCCTCTCATCAACCGTGCAGGTATGTTTTTGAGTTGCTTGGCGTACTTGGAAATGATCAGAAGAATCAATCTTAGCTGCATAAACACACCACGGACATGACTTCGATATACATTTGAGCACCATGAATTTTGGTGTTGACCGGCTTGTCCTGAAATGGAACTTCCGATTGATAGCATGTATGGCAATCTTTATCTTGCAATCTGACTTTGATTTGAAAACACGCCCAACAAACAACTTGTCCCCTTCGTACTGTATGTCTGATATAGCTGTGTCGACACCTGCAGCAGTACGAGCGCGACAGAGTGTTAGTTTCCATATGTTCCATAATATTGATTTTACAATACCTACTATATGTTTCTTGTACTCTGTTAGTATGAATTACCTTCACCTTTTCCATCATTGAATACTGGTGGTGCATCACGGCAGAACAACGCCGGATCGTCAGTCATATCTGATAGCATGGAATGTAAGGCTTCCTCCACTCGTCCCCACATTGTAACAGAGTTAACTTCCACTTCAACACCTATGCCTTCTGTGCTCCCAGTAGAAGTTGCGTCAGAGGGGGGTCTATTTGGCTCACCTTCGGTGACAGGATCATTGTGGCGAGGCCGAGCTTGGCTACACTCAACTAGCATTGGATTATCAGGTTGCGAAAAGGGGACAATCTGGAAGTCATTGTCATCACTGTCCGAAGAAGTTTCCTCTCCATCAGCATCCGCAACAGCTTTTCCTTTATCACGTGCACAACTGCTAGTAGGCTTCTTCCGACTGCTACCACCGCCTTCTTTGATAACAATGCCTGACTGCGATGTCGGCTGCACCGAGGCCATGATGATATCCTCCTTCGCAACGTTTGTTTGGTTTTCTGATTGTTGTTTCGGTTTTGGCGTTGAGTAGTCTAATGCAAATTCATGCCAGTCAATATCATCTGAGTCTGATTCAGAATCTTCATCATCATTAGCAGAGACATAGCGTAGCCAATGTCTCCGCGGAGGTGGGGGCGAAGCTTGTTCAGGACAACTCTTGTTAACAACACTTACGCATAGGTCAACTTCTTCTATAAAACGCCGCATCCTTATGAATACAGCAACGTCTTCATCGTCAGTAATGTATTGCGGGGTGGATCTGTTACCCTCATCAAGTTCAAACCACGCAGGAAATTGGTAAGACATCTTAATGACAACTTCATGTGCACGCAACACCAGCTTCTCCTTCACCTTCGCCACCAGTTGTTTGTATGTCATTCCATCTCTAAGCCGGACGTAATGGTTCCCCGGGACTGTCTCTGGCTCAAAGTTCCATACGAAACTATCGACCTTTATCCACTCGCCTAAAATCACATGCACCTGGTCTTTCACACTCATCTGCGAACACACATGGAAACAGAGGCGTAAGTAGGATATCAAAAAACAGTGATATACAGGACCGTATACGACCTGCTACTACTGTCCTATACAATATTAATCTAAAACCATACGGATCAAACACANTCTGATAGCATGGAATGTAAGGCTTCCTCCACTCGTCCCCACATTGTAACAGAGTTAACTTCCACTTCAACACCTATGCCTTCTGTGCTCCCAGTAGAAGTTGCGTCAGAGGGGGGTCTATTTGGCTCACCTTCGGTGACAGGATCATTGTGGCGAGGCCGAGCTTGGCTACACTCAACTAGCATTGGATTATCAGGTTGCGAAAAGGGGACAATCTGGAAGTCATTGTCATCACTGTCCGAAGAAGTTTCCTCTCCATCAGCATCCGCAACAGCTTTTCCTTTATCACGTGCACAACTGCTAGTAGGCTTCTTCCGACTGCTACCACCGCCTTCTTTGATAACGATGCCTGACTGCGCTGTCGGCTGCACCGAGGCCATGATGATATCCTCCTTCGCAACGTTTGTTTGGTTTTCTGATTGTTGTTTCGGTTTTGGCGTTGAGTAGTCTAATGCAAATTCATGCCAGTCAATATCANAGTCAAAATCATCTGAGTCTGATTCAGAATCTTCATCATCATTAGCAGAGACATAGCGCAGCCAATGTCTCCGCGGAGGTGGGGGCGAAGCTTGTTCAGGACAACTCTTGTTAACAACACTTACGCATAGGTCAACTTCTTCTATAAAACACCGCATCCTTATGAATACAGCAACGTCTTCATCGTCAGTAATGTATTGCGGGGTGGATCTGTTACCCTCATCAAGTTCAAACCATGCAGGAAATTGGTAAGACATCTTAATGACAACTTCATGTGCACGCAACACCAGCTTCTCCTTCACCTTCGCCACCAGTTGTTTGTATGTCATTCCATCTCTAAGCCAGACGTAATGGTTCCCCGGGACTGTCTCTGGCTCAAAGTTCCATACGAAACTATCGACTTTTATCCACTCGCCTAAAATCACACGCACCTGGTCTTTCACACTCATCTGCGAACACACATGGAAACAGAGGCGTAAGTAGGATATCAAAAAACAGTGATATACAGGACCGTATACGACCTGCTACTACTGTCCTATACAATATTAATCTAAAACCATACGGATCAAACACACCACGCTCTTTTCATCCCAATCTACATATCCACACTTAGGAGTTCTTATAGACTTGCTGCCGCTATATAGTACGGTTGAAAATGGAAACTATATTTAATACACATAGGCATAGTGAACCACTTTTCGAAAGATCCGCATCAGCAACACAATTAATGAACCAGACAAATTAAAGCTTTTTACCTTCTCGGTTGGAATAAATTCCTTTACTGCGAACCTACTACTCTCCTCGTTCATACCATTCACAACACAGCTGTTCGAACTGATAAAGAAAGCGACGGCTCTACTCTATTTATTCACCACAAACTCTATACCATAGCTAAGATATAGTTTTAAATTCAAATTACTTTGCTAATAAGTTTTGTGTTATGACACTGATTAGACAATTTACGGTTTATGCATGGTCACTAAACAGAACTACAAGCCTACTAGGACACGTCATTGAACTCCACCGCCATCACATTTTCTTGTTCACGACATGTGGGTGTAAAATGGTAAAATCACAGCCCCCTCTGGTTACTCACCTAATTCCTATGATTAGCATGCTATTTTCTTCATTTTTTTAGTGAATTTGGTTATCCACCTAAATCGCCCTTAAAATATCCATTCTAGTTTGACCATCTGAGGTTGAGGGGACATGCTATTGAAACTGAAGATTGGAAAAATATATAAATCTACGTATGTTAGATATCAACTAATGTTCACAAATTGTTAGATGACTACTTGTTATGGCCTTAATGGGTGTGGTTAATGGAGATTTAGATATATATTAAAACGACGCCGTATTGTAAAAGATATGAACCTTTTATATATTATACGTAAGCCCATTTAGTTCTATTCTTAGAAAGGCCCAATTCAATGTACACACAGCTTGAGATGGTTAAGCTCTGCTGAGAAAGAAGAACTCCGGTTCTCTCATTCTCCTTCTTCTCTCTCTGATTGATGATAGATCGCTCCAAACTGGGAAAAGTGAACACAGCATAATCGGTAAAAATCTCGATCATTTCAATTTTCTTCAATTAGAAACAATTTCAAATGTATATGAGAATCTGAATCTCATAATCCCATTTTATTTGCTTAGATCGTCATTGGATTGTAGTATCGTTCTCTAGGTCTTCCTTTCGTGTTTGATTCTGATGCTTTTTTTTTTTTTTTTTGAGAATAAATGGCTAACCTTTGAATAGGCGGAATTGAGTTTAAAGTTTGTAACTTTATCGATGGTAGTATATGCATTGTTTTATTCTGACTTTTTTGTGGACATCGTTCTTGATATAGGGACAAGTTGAAGAACGTAGGCAGTGATTGGAGTATTTGGTCAGGATGTCTATGGTTGATGAGCCTCTGTATCCGATTGCCGTGCTTATAGACGAGCTTAAGAACGATGATATTCAGCTTAGATTGAACTCTATTAGACGGCTTTCTATCATTGCTCGTGCTCTTGGAGAGGAGAGGACTAGAAAAGAGCTGATACCATTTCTTAGTGAGAACAATGACGATGACGATGAGGTGCTTCTGGCCATGGCCGAAGAGTTGGGTGTTTTTATTCCTTATGTTGGAGGCGTTGAGCATGCTCATGTTTTGCTTCCACCTCTGGAGACACTCTCGACTGTTGAGGAAACTTGTGTCAGGGAGAAAGCTGTGGAGTCACTTTGCAGAATTGGTTCTCAGATGAGGGAGAATGACTTGGTTGAGCATTTCTTTCCTCTCGCTAAGGTTAGATAACTCTTATCAAATCTCTTTGGTCAATTTAATTTTTTCCTTTCCGTGCTCTGTCTAACTTAATCAGCCTTGTGAAATTGAGCTACTGGAAAAGCTAAAGAACATAGACTTTTTGGGTCCATTAGTTTGGGAATAAGCTTTTGCCTCTTGTTTCAGTATTCTCTTTTTTAGTTGTTTAGAGGAATCAGTAGGTTGAAGTCGTTTTCATCTATTTTGATTGATCTACGGGAACATCCAATCATATATCTCTGGCTTCATTAGCGTTCTTTTGGATTGTGGTTTTGTTCTTGACCATACACGTGTATTGGAACCAAAATGATTGCTATGCTCATACTGTGCCACCAACTTAAGCTTACTGAACACCGTTATTGTTTAACAGCGACTTTCAGCTGGTGAGTGGTTCACAGCTAGGGTATCAGCATGTGGGATTTTCCATATTGCATACCCAAGTGCTCCAGATCCGCTCAAGGCGGAGCTAAGATCATTATACAGTCAGCTGTGTCAAGATGACATGCCAATGGTGCGCAGAGCTGCAGCAACGAATTTGGGGAAGTTTGCTGCTACAATTGAATCAGCTCATTTGAAGACTGACATTATGTCCATGTTTGAGGATCTTACGCAAGATGGTATGTTTTCCAATTTTATATGGTTTCCTTTTGCCAGCATATACCTCTTAAAAACTTTCATCAAGTCTCTTTATGTAAATAAAGGAAATTTATAGGGCTACTGCATTAGTTGAAGTTAAGCAGCACATTAGCTTTGTCCAATATCAGTTTCAGTGTATTACTTGTATGATAATCATATAGCTTTTGACTATCTTATTGACATTAATATCAGATCAAGATTCTGTTAGATTATTGGCTGTTGAGGGCTGTGCTGCTCTTGGGAATTTGTTGGATCCCCAGGACTGTGTCACACACATTCTTCCTGTAATTGTCAGTTTCTCGCAGGTGAGTAAATGTGTGAATGTGATAAGATTTTTTGCTGATGAGCTTTGGAAAGCTGTAAGGCAGATATGTATGTGCTGCTTTATCTTGATATTTTGTGTCTGAGCAGGATAAGTCATGGCGTGTGCGTTATATGGTTGCAAATCAGCTCTATGAACTTTGTGAAGCTGTTGGACCAGAGCCTACTAGGTAAGCAATGGTGTTGAACTTAGCTATGGTTTAATGGTTTTTTTGTTGACCTCTATTTTTCCAATTCTATATCAAACTTAGCTTCAGAGGTATGGTAATGTTTGTTGAGTCATCTTGATAGTTTTCCTGAATCCTTGTTTATATTGCAGGACGGATCTGGTGCCTGCATATGTTCGTCTACTTCGTGATAATGAGGCTGAAGTTAGGATAGCAGCTGCTGGAAAAGTGACCAAATTTTGTCGCATATTAAACCCTGAACTCGCGATCCAGCACATCCTTCCCTGTGTAAAGGTACACGCTTAGGAGTATTTCAGTGATCTCATATTGCCCAAAGGACCAATAAAACCTGGGGTGTTTGCTTATTACTACTATTAGCTTATCGTTAAATTGACCCGTAGGAATTATCATCAGACTCTTCTCAGCACGTCAGATCTGCATTGGCCTCAGTTATAATGGGGATGGCTCCAGTCTTGGGTAAGGTAAGCGAAATTAAAAATCGATACGATTTGCCTCTCCTACCATGAATATTTTCATCTATACAAAAATTCATGTCGCTCTCTAGTTTGGAGTCAAAATGCTCATTATATTATATGCAGCTTTAGCATCTTTAAGATAATGATAATTTCTTTTATTTGAAACAATGTATCTATCTTTGCTGTGGGTTGAAGTAGCCCGTAACCAGTTGACTATATTTTTCTATGCAAGATATTTTAGCTGCATGTTTTAACTTGGCTTTGACATTCATTGCAGGATGCAACAATTGAGCATCTTCTTCCAATCTTTCTTTCCCTATTGAAGGACGAATTTCCTGATGTACGCTTAAACATTATCAGCAAACTTGACCAAGTGAACCAGGTTTGTTATGATCAAGTTATCATGTTTTGGTGAAGTCAAAGACTACTTGACAGCAACTTCTTTGTCCATCCATTTTTCAGATGATGATGCGATTTATTTCTTTTTAATAATATTGGCAGGTTATTGGGATTGATCTACTATCACAATCTTTATTGCCAGCCATTGTAGAACTTGCTGAAGACAGGCACTGGAGGGTACGTCTGGCTATAATTGAGTATATTCCATTGTTGGCCAGCCAATTAGGTGTAGGCTTCTTTGACGATAAGCTTGGTGCTCTTTGCATGCAATGGTTACAAGACAAGGTCCCTCATTCTCTACCTCCATTGAATCATCAGATAGTTAAATCTGTATTTTCTACCATTTTGAAAATTTTGGAAACTTTTTGATTGTCAGGTTCACTCAATCCGCGAAGCTGCTGCGAACAATCTTAAGCGTCTTGCTGAAGAGTTTGGTCCTGAGTGGGCAATGCAGCATATAGTTCCTCAGGTTTGTTTAGAAATCTTAAGCGTATTGTATATTTTTTCTTCACTTTGATTCAAAACGATCATTTTTGCTATTGCTGATATAACTATATATACTTGTGCAGGTTCTAGAGATGATCAACAATCCACACTATCTATACCGGATGACGATTCTTCGCGCAGTATCGCTTCTCGCTCCAGTAATGGGATCTGAAATCACATGTTCCAAACTCTTGCCTGCGGTTATAACCGCATCGAAAGACAGGCAAGTCTTTCACTCTCTCTTGAAACATATTATCTCGTCCACTCGATCCATTGCTTCTAAATAGCTAAGTAAGAATCTACTTTTTCTCTTATCAGAGTTCCAAACATCAAATTTAACGTCGCCAAAATGATGCAATCTCTCATTCCGATAGTTGACCAATCGGTTAGTGTATCCATTCACATGCCATTCTCTTTTTGGTTCTCAAGTAGAGAAAGAGCTTATGATTCCACATTGATCTCATTAGGGAATCAAAACGTTCATATATTCATATGTTGTTGTATTTTTTTTGGGTTGTGAAAGGTCGTGGAGAACATGATACGGCCATGCTTGGTGGAGCTAAGTGAAGACCCGGACGTTGATGTACGGTTCTTCGCAAATCAAGCTCTCCAGTCTATTGACAATGTGATGATGTCTAGCTAAAAAATGATGAAAACACAAACACAATGTGTTTGGTATTAAATGAGGTTTTGTAAACGATACTTTCTTGTGTGTTCTCTTTACTTTTGACAAGTAACTGACCGTACGAAGTTTGTCAATTGTGTCTCTCTGCTACTTTATGTAATGTTGGCTTCATGTTATTTTTGGTTAGTTTAAAATATCCACTGTGCAGTTGAGAATTTATAATGGCTTCGGTAGAGGTTTGTGCATAAAGGAAATTTAGAAATTGTAGTACGTAAATTCGTAATAGTCCAAACAATTAGTTGATTAATTTAATTAGTAACTTTGGGATATTTTTAATTAGTCAACTTATCGAGTCGTCTGGTTTAAAGTCCATGGGCTTTGTATACTCCACATAGCATCATCAGATTCAGCTCGTTGTTGGTTTAGCTCAGAAGACTTCATCAAAAGTCAAAACCTTGTCGTACAAGGAAACACAATCACTTAATTGACCTAGGAAGCAATCTGAAACTCCCTCGAAAAGTTCAAATATATATATTTATATGTTTGGATCAAAGGTTTTCTTATTGACGTTTTCACTTCGATTTTATTGCATTTTTGTTAATGATTTCTCACCTCTTAAGAAATTTCCTAATAAATATTTCTATTTGATTTTTTTTTTTTACCTACAATAGGATAAGGAAACTACAAAATACAAATATATCTGAATATCTTTATATAAAAAAAAATATAATCCTAAAACTCACAGGAATTGCGTTTTCTGAGTTTATTATATAAACAACAACAAAATTAGAGTTTAGTTTCTCCTGTTTCTCTCGGTTATGTTTATTTATGCTGTTTATCGTTCTGGCGTATTAGTTACGTAATCAAGTGTTTGGGAGAGAAGAAGGATGACGATGATGAAGTACCTAATTCCAGAACCAAAAACTAAAGAGGTAACCTTTTGATTCTGTTTGTCGATATCTCTATAAACGATTCGGATTCCACATTCTGATGTTAGGGTTTTAGTATAATTTGTGATTTTGAATAGTTTTGTAGCGTTCTTCATTACTTTTGTGATATTGTTTATACCTCACAGATTTTGTTCCAGAACACGTTACAAACTTCTAGTGCGATTACACTAGGAGAATTTAGAGAGTTAAGTGGTAGGCGTAAAGCAGTCGAAGAATTTGTAAACAAAACCACTTCTGCAGCTTCTAGAGTCATCTACGGAGGAGCTTCTCATTGCGACCAGGTAACTTATAAACCAATTTTATTTTGTAAGCTTTTTAAACTTTTCGTTTGTTGCTTAGAGATTGTTTTTGGATTATTCAGGATATTCAAAAACTTCGAAAATACCTTCCGGTACTCCTTAACTTGGTGCGTTACGCCGATAACATTAAAAGGGTATCGAATCTTAAGATAAAATGGAGTAGTGGATTGATCTCTCAGACTTTGATTCAGCGTACATGTCCTAAATTTTTCCAAGTCGATAACATCATGTTCGAGCTCGCAATGGTTACTTTCGTTTTCGCAGTTAAGCTTCGCGAGAGAGCAATGGAACTAGGATCCACTACAAGTTTAGTCTCTCTTTTTTTTTTTTTAGTTGCTTCCATATACTTACTTTTCATTAACTCCATCGTTATCTTGCTCCTGATTACAAATAGAGTACAAGGATTCGGTAACAGTGTACCGGGAAGCATCTGGAGTATTCCATCATCTGTCTCAAGAGATTCTTCCTTCTTTAAAAAATTGTGTTCCTCCAGGGAAGCTTCCAGAACTAACTCCTCCCCTTTGCTCTTCTTTGAGTCTCCTCTGTTTAGCTGAAGGTCAGGTTAGTGGCTTTTACCACTCTTGGTGGCTTCATATATATATATTTTCTTGATGATGCTAATAGAGTGAGACATATTGTTTTTAAATAGGCTGTAACTACAAAGAACGCTGAAGAGAGCGGCACAAGCGCAAGCCTATTGTCAAAACTTCATTTTGGAGTTTCTCAATTGCTTTCTGAAGCCTATGCTCATTTGTCATCTAGAGCTAACGGAGACTTTAAAGACCTATCCACCCGCTTTCTTGTAAGTCACGTATCTGTAAAAATTTATTTATCTTGGTCTGTAGCTCATCTAGTTGGTGTTCTTGGTTCACTCAAATGCCTTAATCCTCTGTTTCTTGAATGTAAAACGTTTAACTTTGCTTTAGATTTTACATAGAAGCTAGATGAAGCAACAAATCTCTACTACTTGATGATTGATTATATTGATTGATCGTGTAGGAATATGTATCAACTCTGGGAGCTTTCCACGAGCTAAAGAGCCAAAAATACTTAGCGGAAGTGCTGGAATCCGAAGATAGAATAGGTGACGCGATTGGGGTGCTCAGGCGAGCCTTAGCGGCCGTGAAGAAGAGTACGCCGTGGAAAGACGACACGTGGATATCTATATTCAAGAAAGAGAGAGAGGAAGTGACTAAAACCATGACCAAGTATGAGAAGTTAAACGATTCAATGATCTTACAGAAGATTCCAATTAATATTGAGATACCTTATCCAGAAGGTAGAAAGATTGTTGAACTCATTGCTTACACTCCCACTAGATTGGAACAAGAACTTCGAATCAAGTCGTAGAAGAATAAGATTCACCCAACTGTATGATAGTTTTTTTTTGTTTGGTTAACGTTTGAGTTTGGAGAAGAGATTAAGGTGTTGTGATATAGGTTGATACAATTCTTTGCCATTGGATTAAAGCTATCTGATTGTGCAATAATATACTCTGTTTTACAAAATCTTGATTCTTTTCCTTAACTTTTACATAATGGTTACACTATTAATCAAAATGAAACCGTCACATATAAAAAAAAATGCATATTATATCTTATTCTCCCTATGTTCCTAATTTTTCCAATTTTCACACATATAAAACAATAGTTGATTATAATTGCATCATTTCTTGTGCTTAACAATTTTCTCTAGCTTTAAACTAATAGTATTCATGTATTTTTTTCTTGAAGTTTACAGTTCATCGGCAATTACTAACTAAAAATGCCTAGAAAAAAAAAACATAAACAAAAAAATATTTTTGAAACATTTTATTTTCTAAACTTGGGTTAAGTAGGAAGAAAAGGAATGCAGATTTGGTATTTTGTAGTTGAAAGTATATTTTCATCTTTGGTTCAAAATTTTCAAAAAAAAACATTTAACATTAGGTACTAGAGGATTAGCCGGTTTGTCCAAAAAAGAAGAAGATAGGATTAGCCCAAACTCAGATTGGCTCATTGGCTCGTTAAGCCCAAAACTTAGACAAATGTTGAAGTCAGAACCAGTAACTAATTTTGATATCTTAAGGTAATGAATATGACCTTCAAATAAATAAACAGATATTAGATTGTTTGAAACTATATATCTGTAAATAACTCGTATCTGTAGATGTGATGACAGTGCATATCGTTTAATTTATAATTATCTCACTATTTTAAAACATTCTCAAATATTTTTTTTTTCCGTGTTTCTATCTATTTACTACTACAACTACAAGTCACAGATAATATTCCAAAGCTTTCATATTATAAAGTCAAAGATTAATTTCACAAAGTCAACCACTTTGGTAAGGATTAAAACAAGATTGATTTCACAATGTCAAACATTATTTTGGTAAGGATTAAAACAAGATTAGCACGTACTTAAGACATGTATGTGTAGTACAGAAGGTAATAATTGATAAAGGTAAGGCCGTATTTGAATTTATACTCTTCTTATTAGTTTAATAGAACGACTTAATTAGGTCAATTCGAATATCCCATGTATCTGATTTTTTTAGTGTTAGAGATAGACCAATAAAAGTATTCAACTCTGTTAATGAATTATATTTATTTGTATTTTCCCTTGTTTTAGTCATATAATTACTGTTCTTTTATATAATCAGGAGCCATTATGTCCTTTAACTTGTGTGAAAGGCCACCTTAACTCATGCTTAAAGCTTAGCATATCCCTAATTATTTTAAAACTTATACCTAATGAATCCTAATCCTGTTCCTGGTCATTTGGATCTATCGTCAAAACACTCTGTTTATATATCGTATTATATTTCAAAAGTAAAATACTTAAATAATTATATTACTTTGTTTGTTTATTCTGCACATGGAATGACTAGCCAGGTTGATCCGATCTTGAAAACGAAACCATCGTATAAGTGGGTTTGAAAAATCTGCAAATTGAAAAAAAAATAGAGCATAAAATATTCTATTGAGTAGGTATTACTATTTGTTATCAAAAACCTCGTTTAAAACTATATTTAGTAGACATCTTAGAGGAACTATTATATTGCCCACACCAATAATCTGATAGAGACACAAGTTTCTTAAAAAGGCCACATAGCATATAGAGCCACCTGGAATGGCGAACCTAATGGTAGGACCTGTACGGCTGCTAAACAATTTGATTAAAAGAATCTTTAGATTAATTCAAGATTCTTAGAGATACTGTCCAAATTTGCAAATATATTAAGTGACCTAACCCTATCTACATAATGAATAAAAAGTCTTCTCTCAACCAAAGGCAGAGAATATACTCTACGACAAGGACCTTGCAGCTAACGTGCAAATTTTGTATGAATGAGAATCAAAATTATATATTAAGAGACGACAATAAAAAATTCGTAAGATTATACTTATGGCAAGTTATGCTTTTTCGGATTCGAGCATATTCGTCCCATGAATGCAACCAATTCCAATAACTTCTACTCCGGGTCTTATTGTAATGTAATCAAATCATT
>NC_025701.1:6110236-6117800 GCF_000633955.1 Camelina sativa | reverse complement strand
GGACCTGTACGGCTGCTAAACAATTTGATTAAAAGAATCTTTAGATTAATTCAAGATTCTTAGAGATACTGTCCAAATTTGCAAATATATTAAGTGACCTAACCCTATCTACATAATGAATAAAAAGTCTTCTCTCAACCAAAGGCAGAGAATATACTCTACGACAAGGACCTTGCAGCTAACGTGCAAATTTTGTATGAATGAGAATCAAAATTATATATTAAGAGACGACAATAAAAAATTCGTAAGATTATACTTATGGCAAGTTATGCTTTTTCGGATTCGAGCATATTCGTCCCATGAATGCAACCAATTCCAATAACTTCTACTCCGGGTCTTATTGTAATGTAATCAAATCATTTTTTGTTATCATGTGGTTGTGTGCATCCTTTTTATAATATGGTCGACAAATATTTAGTATATACTATGTGGTGAAGAAGATCCTTTTTGCTCGACTCTGGCCGCCATGTTCATACTAGCTGTATACATACATTATTTTTCATATGTATATAGACATATATCAAATGCGATCTAATATCAGCATATATTCTGGATCATTTATATAATTTTTTTCTTAGTGCGAGTCTGCGAGAACAGCAGCCACAATAAAATATACTATTACTTTGCTATTGTTGAAATAGTTAGATCCGTTTTTTGTAAAATGGAAATTTATCAATTAATTAGTGTTAAATATCATAACCTAATGTGATAAAAGTAAAACAAACCCTCGTATTTTACTTCACATATGAACGTAGTATAAAGAAATTCATTATTACAAGAAGTCAACAATGTTGACAAATGATCGGATATAACAACGGTAAGAATAAGATGAAAACTAACTGCAAAATAAATATGGAATGAATCCTAAAGATTGGTTCGGTGCAAAACTCTATACACTTTAATCACGGTATCAAATTCTAACATGGAGTGAACAAAACAAAATAATAATAGTATTAAATGACGACCCAAAAACATTAGAGACAGTAAAAACAAATTAATGGTTCTTGACGTAATGATTACGGGTAGAAGAAGACATCGCCGGGGAGCTACACCTGACCACCACCACCTCTTCACTATGACTTCCGGATCCTTCTTCCGCAATAATCGACGGTCTAAAATTGGAATGGCTAGGCCACTGTGGTGGTGGCGGTGCGGCCATGGCTCCATAGATCCCGGTGGTGGTGGTAGTACTGCTGGTGGTGACTCCTCCGGTGGTCTTGCCCGTAGAGTAGTCCGGTTGTGGTACCCATAAACCTCCGACGACTACGAAATGTTGCGTTTGAGAGTTTTCGTTGTTAGGGACTGTTTGGCGTGGTCTTCTTGTATGAAGTCTATATTTCTATTATATATCCCAAAAAAAAAAAAGATTAATTAACATTATATTTGTATAGAATAACAATTGACAATTGTAAAACTAACCATTGTTTGTTCTTTTTCCTATATCTGTATTCAATTATATAGAACGAAAAAATGCATGAGCTTATTGTAGTTACCTGTAAATGGCTTTTAACTTCATCATTGGTTAATCCATCAATTTTCATTAACTCTCTGATTTGCTTTGGCGTGGCTACTGCAAAATTCATTTACCAAAATCAATATACTAATTAAAATCTCATAAACCCTAGCTAGGTAACAGATTTTTTTTATTCAAATCGGTAGAAAATCAAAATTAACTCATATAAAATATATCAAAAAACTCACCATGAGGTCCACCTAAGTGTTGAAGAGCGTTCAAGAAGCGTCTATGCAATTGCGACGACCAACACCTTCTTTGCTTTCTCCCTCCTCCTACGTCTTTCTCCGCCTCTCTCTTCCTTCCTTCGCCACCGTTTACCATCGGGTCTTTTCTCATATTCTCATGATCTCTTTTCACTGTCTCCATCATCTCTTGTTGCAACCGTTCCTGAAACGCAAATAACAAACATTAGAACGTTTAGTCTACGAGATATGAACCAAGAAATTTATGCGCCTTGCATGTTAATTAGCTACGATGGCATTGCATACTCATAAGACATAATTAAGATTATTATATTACCTCTTTTGGAAGAAGAGGGTCTGGTTGATTCCAAAGTTGAACAGACTTAAGCCAATCAGATTTCGTGTTCTTGTCCTCCGAATCATTGTCCGGATCGTGATTTCCGTGCTCATCGTCCAATTCTTCGTCTTCTTCTTCGTTGGATGTAGATGAGTCTTTAATGGTTAAAAACTGCTCCAAGACGGGGCCACATTCTCCGGTCGTCTGCTCCGAGCACTCTGGTTGTCCATACACATTCTCCGTCGTCATCTCCGGCATCTCCCTCTTACATGCCTCGATCGCTAAAGAAATGATAAGTAAGTATTAAAATGTTATTAATAGATACTAGGATTTTTACATGTATGTTGTAATTTTCATATAATTCATAAAGATCACAAATTTTGGATTCCATGTAGTAAATATATGTTTTATAGATAGATAAATACATTTCTATATTTGTACATACCTTGAGTAACAAGGTCTAAGCAAAGAGGAAGTTCACGTTGGAAAACATGAATCTTGCGACGTTCTTCTTCAAGGGCTTCGATGTATTGCCCACATCTCTCCCGTTTCTGATTGTAATCCATATTGCTTAAATTCTTTATCATGATGGACTAATTAATCCACCTTTTTATTTGAGATTTGGTTTGCTTAGAGAGATGGATCAATACATATATATGGCTCTCTCTCTATATATATAAGGCCTCTAGCTAGGATCAGTATTTTGAGAGATTAAAAAAATGCATAAGTCGGCCCGTCGCGTTACAAGACGAATCTTGCGTTTCATAATTTTATATTTATACACCTTGATTTGTGTTATGTATATATTCATATATATATGTGTGTGTGTTTATAGAGAAACGTAACCAATTTGATTATATGTCTTTGTGGCTAGTAGTAGATAAGGAGTGGTGAATATTCGCCAATGTGATTCTTTGTTAGGTAATTTATTAATCATGTATCAACAGGATACTACTTAGTAGTATAAGACAAAAAAAAAAGATAGATACTTATTAATTAGTTTTATGCAGTCAATACATATTGGTCTATATATCTAATCCATTTACTATGTGATTGGTGGGTTATGATGGTGAGATTAATATATTTAATGTTACATTAACTTCGGGTTAGATTAGTGACTGGATTTATTCTTTTATCACTGCGTGGATATTACCGTATCTAATAAGACAAGCTTTACCATAAATGCAAATTAGAAGGCTTAGTTTTTCAAACGAGAGAATAAAATTTACACATAAACCGTTTGAGAATATTTCTTTCTTAATTAATTGTCCTTACACTTCATCCATTTGGTGGTGAGATTTGCATTTTTATTTTGATTACATAATTCAGATCGATAAGACTCCATCCATAATCAATTAAATTTGTTTGCCCAAAAAAAATCAGTTAAATTTAAAAATCAATCAAATTTCGGTGAAAAAAGACTGCAAAAGTAAACATTTAAACGATTGACTAAAATCTTCCCATGTAAATGATTTATGTTTTATAAAATCTAAATATATATTTCATCGCTAATAGTAACTATAATTCTGATTATGATCGGGCTTATAGTATAGTCCTAGTTAGACAAGCATGAATTAGCTATATATTAGTTAATAATTTCACGTTTGCCCTTATTACAATATCATCATCATATGATGAGATTTAAATTATGTTAAAGGAAAAGTGATCACTACTAAATGATGCCAAACTCAAAAGCCAAATGTCTCCTAATGAAGAGGCCAAAACAAGGAAGAAGGAGAAAAAGCCATACAAAGATAAAACCTTCATTTCAAATTTTTTTTTCTTTTCTATCCTCACTTTTTTTTAGCCCTTTATCCATTAGGATTCACATATTTTTTTCAAAGAATTGAAATGTCACAGAATCTTGACTTTGTTGATTAAGTTCTATTGAATTATCCGTACCCGTATATAATAATTACATAGTGTGTATAATTGTAGATATCTTGTAGTATGTGTCAATATCTTTAAGTTTTGGCCGGTAACATTACTTGTATTCTAATTATTGCCAAGTAAAACATGAAAAACATAACGTGTTGGACTGTACTATCAAAGATCCTCGTGCCTCATTCCAACTTTCCAAGATAATGGTTTGCCAATGCCTTTCACAATCAATAAATACTTAAGTATTTTCTAAACCGATCTAATATACTATCTTGTCGCCAAAAGAATTGTACTTTTCTACAAATAAAAAGTAAAGAGCGGTCGTCGTTTTCAAAAAAATACATTAGACGTTTAATGATTATGTTAAATAGTACTCCACTTTTATAAATACAGTATTCGACTTTTTAAAATACTGTATTAAAATAGGACATTAATAACAGGAAAAATAATAAAATCATAGATAAGAAACGAACAAAAAAAATAAAGCAAGTACTTGATTCCGTAAATATGACTTAGCTTCTTTAATCCTGATCATTAAATATGACTAGCTTGAAATTGATGAAAATTGTTTTAAAAATAAAAGATTCTCTCGAATATTAGAACATAATTACGGAGATAAAGCTGGAGATGCTGCAATTATGGGAAGAGTTTTATGTTTCTTTTCATGGACAAAAACGCTTTAAAACAAAACTATGTCTAAAGACTGTATATTAATCAGCGCAATGCTAATTGCCACCCAAAACAAATAAAATGATGCGTAAACTGTTTTAAAATTTCTATATGTCTGATAGAATAGAAGTTGTCGTTGAAGAATGGTGCGCTTCTAAACCGAGTGGTGATCACAAATTAAGTATATGTATATTATAAGTACAAATTTTAATTTAAAAATACTTCTAATGCATTTTGGACTGTTCAATTAGTCAGATCTTAACGCAAATTGGACGGTACTAATAAATGTTGTTTTTATCGTCATTGACATGAAGAAGGATGGAAATTAAAATCTATTTCGGTTTGACCTTGATGCATGGATTTTTTTGGATGCATGAAATGTTAAATAATATGCGAGCTATGACTTTGTACTCTATATCTAGTAATGGTTTCTTCTCGACCAAAAAAAAATACTAATGTGTATGCATGTTCTGGTATTTATTAAAATAATCGAACTCCAACTTATATAGGGATACCATTTGGTTAAACAAATGGTCGTCAGAAATTAATTATCACCAATAATATTCTTTGTTTTTAATAATAAAATAATATATATTCTTCACTTGTACATATTATATACATATATTGAAAAATATATTCATGTGAGTACTATGTTATTGTGTGACATTTCGAAAACGTGATTCTCATTGATTTGAACTTAGTAACTTTATATATTAGCGTTTTTACTGTTTAGAAAATTAAAATAATTAAAACAGATAAGGGAAATATTGAGAATAATCTAGCTAGCTGTGACTTTGAATGATATAATTCGGTGATTATTCAGTCAATTGGTCGTTGATTAGATCGCAAATTTGAATGAGTTGGCACACTGTATATGTATCTAATCTACCCTTTAATTGCCTTATCTAATCTACCCTTTAATTGCCTTCCAGTTGTCCCTAATTGGCTTCTAATTGTCTCCTCAGACACTCGAGAGGTCATTAATATTCACAGATCACAGTTATAGCAAAAAAGCTCACATCAAACCACGTTCGATCGAACACATCGATAAAACGACTCAATCCGTCTTTACACCACTACCGGAGGCTTATCATTTTCAAGCCCTATATACCTATAGGCCCATAGTTTATTTATTGTGAACTAAGGACCTGCCAGTTTATTTTCGGCCTTTTCACAATATCTAAGACTTCTGCGATTGTACGTATACACTTTAGCTTCTTTAAAGTTTCGAATGTGACAAAGAAAAAAATCAAATAAATTGTCGGGACGTGAATATTTTCAGACACGACACCAAATTTACAATTTATTTTCTCACTCGAGTATCCGACAAAATTACACTAGTAGATAGATACTCATTTTCTTATGACACATGAAATTGTTTTTTAGACCCAAAAAAGGAGTGAAAAGAGTAAGAAAATGTCGGGATTAGGGAAAGAAGAGTTGTGAGTTATGTGACTATGTGAGTACTTACAAGACGAATGAAAAGGAAACTTTGACAAATTGCTTTCATGTGTTCATCCACGAAATTGCATTTAAATACAAAAAAAATATATATAGTAAGATACTGATAGAACAATAGAATAAATAAATACTCTTATAAACAAAACAATAGAATAAATAGATAAAAATAAATATAATGTGACAGAGCAGAGAGACATAGGAGATGAGGGAGCTACAGTTTTGGTTCAGTCGTACTATTTTGTGCTCTTCTTCTTCGGACCCTTTAAAGCTTCAGAATCTAACTGCTTCAATCATCCAAAACAATGAAAAACTTTGATCGGACCAAGATTTCATATAATATATGTTTGTGTGTTTCTTTGCTAACTTATTTTTCTCTCTCTACGACATTGTTTTAAGGTTTCTTTCGATATGTCTAATCAAAATAGAAAGTACCTCGGTTCAAAGCCTCGTGGACTAATATAAAGCACTACTTGAGGCTCAAAGATTCTGTTTAAACAGTCACCTACAGTTAACGATCATATTATTTATAATCTAGTTCTATTCATTCATGTGGCAAAAGTTTAAAAACCGCATAAGTGGTTGCGAATCCAATTGTTTCGATCTAGTAGCATAATTCGATAATTAACAAAAAAAAATACTCGCATTTGAGAATCCCAATATCATAGGAAGATTTATAGAAGGGGAAAGCAACATATTAGAACGGGTCCATATATAAGTTCTTCGATCCAATCCATAATTTTCCAAACTCAAATGTTGATGCAAGTCCGGTTGATTTAGCCTTAACTTTTAAAAAATACCGTACGTGTCTAATGAATAGTCTTAAATCCAAAAACTAGTTGCATATGACCTAACTCTCCATTTTTGTTAACAACTTTATATAGGAGAGACCGTTTAAAATTTTAGGTATGAATTTCTTTCCTAAAATATGCTATGTTCCAATATGAAGTAATCCTGGTTATTTTTAGATTTTATAGAATTAATATTTTTATGTAGATTTTGACAGTGTAACTGGAGATTCAAAACTGAAATTAGAAGAGAGAAACCTATACGTTTTCTAAAATCCAAAATAGGAACTAACTTGACCTAAAACATTCAAATTTTTAATGATATAGGAAAGCCGGTCGAATATTTTCAGAAAGGTATCTTTGATTGAAGCATGCGATTTCTATATTTTAGTTTTACGAGCAAAACTAGTCTAGATATCCAAAAAATAACCGGAAAGCTCTTTCAAAGAGAAAAACCTAAAACCATATGCCTTTAGCATTAATTAATTATAGAATTGATCAATTGAAGCAAAGCAAAATGTACACTTTCGTCCAACTTTTACATTCCAATTCCATTAACAACCAAATAAGCAAACTCCCCCACTCTCCTAAGATTTTAAACTAAAGTAAAAAGTCTGAAAATAGATTATGGGTAACTTTTGGCAGCAAAGATTTATTAAAAAAAAAAAATGGGAACTTTAATAATATCATCATCACTGAGACTATCACTATCTCAGTAAGTTGTGCAGAATTC
>NC_025701.1:6080682-6108763 GCF_000633955.1 Camelina sativa | reverse complement strand
TTTCGCATCTACAGTTAACGCCACGTTTCTCCATGTCTATTGCTTTTCTTTTGTATCAGAGTGTACTCTCACCTTTTCTTATGGTTTGTGAGGAGAGTAAATGATCACTCAGATATATTACAAATTCCAATATTATAAAATTATACATCACAATAAATTGAAAGAGAGAAGTCGTGAAACAAAGAATGGTTTTGAGATCCTAGAAAGGAGAGCGAGTTCCAAGTGAATAGTACATTCTTTGCTAATAATGACAGATGCCCACGTCAACTTTATATGTCATTCTTATTTGGTTTTATCAAAAACATTTATGTCAAAAAACTGAATTTTATCTAGTAGTATATGATGATAAAGCATCAAAAAAAAAATAATAGAAAAAAATATATACATGCATAAGATTTCATATAATATTAATGGAAAACCTTTGTAAATAAGTTTTCGTTATCGAGAATTAGCCTGAAATCATCTATTATAACTTATAATAAGTTTTTCGTGTGTTAAGATCAAGAGTAGGGAACAAAGAAAAGGAAAGAAAATATAAAAAAAGAGTTTCTAATATCGATTCATATTCAAAGAAATATAAAGTAGCATCCAAACGTACTGCAACTAAATAATGAACAGATATATAGATATTTGGAACCAGACATGGGTTTGTCACTCGTAACACGTAAATTTACGAGGAAATAAAAGCTGAAGCAAGTACAAAATAAAAGACTCATTTATTAGTTACCAGTTCGTCCAGCCTCCATTGTCTTTCTCCTCCATTTCCTCAAAACCCCATTTCTCTCGCATCTCTCTCTCTCCTCATCAATGTATAACAATAATCAATATTGCATCTCCGGCGACGAAGACTCCGTCGTCCTCAGCCTTGGACCTCCTGGCCAACAGTACCCTAACCATAACAAACCCACCAGCACTAAACCTTCTTTTAACCATGAGTTTGATCTCCCATCAACAAACCCTAGTGGCGTCACCGTTGCTCTTCATATCGGTCCTCCAAATTCCGACAAAGACATCCTTACCGGTGGAAACAATCAAGACGGCACGGCGAGGCAGGGACAGTATTGGATCCCTACGCTTTCTCAGATCCTTGTCGGTCCCACTCAGTTCTCTTGTTCTGTCTGTAACAAAACTTTCAACCGCTTCAACAACATGCAGGTTTGAAATGATTTACTTATCATCACAGGAAGTTTTCTTGATTTCACTTTCCCTTTACTTCCACGTTAATTATTATGATATTATCTACATAAATAATATGATTATATATGTTGCTAGCTGATTTAGTATATATTGTTATAAAAATATGTGTATTTGTATTAATCAAATTTTCAGTTAAAAAATCGTTGAATAAACTTCCAATCTACAATAACCCTTTGTGTTTCATGGGTACCAATCGAAAGAACTCTCATATTATCTGCATTACTATTGTGAAAATCATATCTATGTCATTTTCGTGTTATAAAATATTCATCGCCTAGAAAATATTTAGTATTTGCAATCACGTTTAAAACTAAGTAAAAGTGTTCATGATATGTAAATTTAACGTGAAAATGAGATAGCCAAGTTACATTAAACTAAAATATTTTGTATAATGTTTTTAAAAAATATGTAGATGCATATGTGGGGTCATGGTTCGCAATATCGAAAGGGTCCAGAGTCGCTGCGAGGGACGAAGTCGTCATCTTCGATACTAAGGCTGCCATGTTACTGTTGTGCAGAAGGTTGTAAGAACAACATAGACCATCCAAGATCGAAGCCTCTCAAAGACTTTAGAACGCTTCAAACGCATTACAAGCGGAAGCACGGAGCAAAACCTTTTCGTTGCCGCAAGAAGTGTGAGAAAACGTTTGCTGTGAGAGGCGACTGGAGAACGCATGAGAAGAATTGTGGGAAGTTGTGGTTTTGCGTTTGTGGGTCAGATTTTAAGCATAAGAGGTCACTTAAGGATCACGTCAGGGCTTTCGGTGATGGTCATGCGGCTCATACTATAGGTGACCGTGTTGTATCTATTGGAGACGCAGAGGAAGATGAGGAGGAGGAGGAAGAAGAGGAAGAAGATGATGAAGAAGAAGAAGATGCTCATGAAGAAAATGTTCATGGAGAGAAGAGCTATGGGATTAGATATGAACAGTTTCGTCGTTATGGTCAGATTTCTGATGACCATTACTAATAAAATGGCCCATTTTACGCATTTTAACGATTGATGGGTGTTATTAGGGTTTATCTACGTGGGTTGTGTACTTGTGTTTGATATGTACCTCTTAGTCACGTACTCAAGTTAGCTAGTGAATTTTTAAGTACCCTTTCTATTATAAGTTCGGAAAATATATGTAGTGGTGGCTTTGGATTATACAAGTGCTTCTAACCTTGTCTCCAACAAACAATTCCTGCATTTTTAGTAAATATTCTCACCCCAAAAAAAAAAAAACTAAATTAGTCAATTAGTTGTGTAATTTAATGCATTTTTTCATTGTAAACGGGAGATCTAAGATCAAGGTCCGACAATATGCTTTTAATGAACTGAAGATCAATGGTGTCATCTAGCCTTGAATTTAGCATCATTGATGGAGACCAAAGATCATTATTAACACACTCACACACATTTAGTGTCAAGAATTGTGGAATTCACAAAATGACAAATTAGGGAGGTAAAAATTAGGGAAAAAATGATGTAGTCAGTACTGAATAGTGAATACTAAAGAGCGCATCTCTGGTGATAAATAATGGAGGTAAAATATAATGGTAATTAAATTGTCGAAAGTGGCAGTTCGATTTATCCAAAGACAGAAACTGTCTGTTGTCACTTTATGTAGTGATGTCTAACGTTACACACATTTGTCTATCACTCTATCTTACACTTGGAGAGAGAAATTTCACAACTCTTAGGTTACTTCAGTTTCTCTGCCACTCTCTCTATCTCTCTTCTCGATCTTTAATTATTTTTCTTTTATTTTAATTTCAATATATACGTTAAAATTCAAGAAAATACACACTTATATATATTCAAGTAGCACCTAATTCTTGCTGTCAAAAAAAAAAGAAGGTAGCATTAACTCTGAAAATGTGTTGTCAAAATATCGCACTAAATTTTAAACCAAAACAAAAGATGATTAATCATTGAAATTTTATTTTTGCATTAAAAAATACAAAACGGCATGTTGTATATCAGTATATGAAAAACAAAATCTTATAACAGCTAGCGTTTATTATAAATTGGAAGTAAGGAGTATAAACTTTGAACTCTACGTGAGCTAAGATAGCCAAATAGTTTGATATACTGTCAGACTACTTGCCATATTTCAAATGTCTCGATTCGAATACAAATAAATTATCTGAGTAAATGTTTCGTTTGAAACTTTGAATAGTTTGGTCCTCGAAGGTACGGGAGTTGTAATAAATGTCATTTTGGAAATTGCAAACTGATGAATATTGAAGGAGTGTTGGACTGATACTTCATTCAATATGATTTCACTAAAGTACAAAGTTTATGTCCAAAGTCTATGGATAAATTCAAACAAGTATTATAGTACAAAGATTGTAAAAGATAAGACTAATTAATCTCGTCTAGCAAAGTCCTTAACTAACACAAATAAGTTTGTCATACTAATACGAAATCGATTAATATATTTAAAAGGTGTGCATCAGTATATTTATATGTTTAAAACAAATTCAAATTGTGAAAAGTACAAAACATTGCATTCGGTAGAAAAGATTCGTTTATGAGTTTGACTGTTTGAGCTCAAAAATAGGCTACGCGGACTTATAAAGGCCAAACTTCCCAAATATAGAAAGTTAATAAAAATCTCGGAAGGTGGAGTTCACGCGCGAAAAGTAGCAACTATATAATACACTAATACCCATAAAAGCCCAATACAAAGGCCCATTATTAAAATTTTAACACAGTGAAACAGCCCATTAAAGATCCATGACAAAGACGCACACAATGATTTGATTAATTTCAATCAGTAAAGTTAGAGATGGTGGCACCGGGCTGAGTCGCCTGAGCTTCAGCCGCCGGTTTGACATCCTTCGACGGCTCAACATGTTTTCCGGTAAGCTCCACCGGCAAATCAGCGACAACACCTTTCAAGTAAAAAGTGTAAAAGAGCTTCGTCGGATACACAAGCTGACGAAGTTTGACCTGTCCATAAGCTCCTTCAAAGACGCCGGAGCCGCCAGTGATGGCTAGAAACGTGTCCTCGTAAGTGAGATAAGGACCTTGAACAGAGATGTGACCGTAGTCTCCGAAGTAGAAGCTGTAAGAAGCTTCAAAGCGATCACCTTTCTTCTCTGAAACGTGTTGGATCAAAACGCAGAGACCTGCGGTGATTCCTATGCGTTTCGTGAGATCTCCTGTGTAGAGTTTGTTTGTGAAAGGGACAAGATCGCCGAGACAAAGCTGATCTGGCTTTTTCCCGAGTTTTAGAACCGCTGGGCTGTTTCTATCTCCTTCGTTGAACTCGTACACGTTCAGTTCTTGAACTTTAGCTGACCAAAAGATAAGTAAAAATCAGTTTTTGGGAAATGGGTTCTTGATTTGAGCATAAAGGTCACTTCTTTTGTTTCTTGTTTCTAACAGAATGGGTACCCATAAATGCTCTTAAATCATGAATGGGTACTCCAAATTTGATCCCAAGATCATAAAGATCAAAAATTTAAGTTTCCAATTCCTTAAAAGAGCTCAGTTCATGAAGTGGGTACTAAAATTTGATACTACATGAAATGAGTACTTTCATTGTGAACAAAAGTTAAAATTTGCTTGGATCATAAGTTGTACTTACTTGGTCTGGAGTTCTCGGTGCTGCTGCTGCTGCAAGTGGTTCTGAAGAAACCTCTAGTGGAGGAAGTGGTGGATCTTGATGGTGGGGAGAAAACTGGACCGTTAGATGAGATCCTTAGGTTATTGAAAGATCTGGAGAAGCCTTGAAGAGAGGTTTGGTGAGATTGATGGTTGCGAGAGAGGCTCTTCAGAGTTAACATAGAGATCGATGCAGCAGCAGAGGAAGCCATGATCATAGACTTGCCTGTGTTGGTTGATTGATTGTAATTAAAACACTTATACAAAGAGAAACTGATGTTTTGTGTTTTATTATTTTGAAGTTATGAAGTGATGAGCTTCCTTTTTAAAATAATGGATATGCTTTTCTTGTACTATGCATTTGATCAATGATGAGGAGACATGTGCGTCGTCAAGATTGGAAAGTGGGTCTCAGCTTTGTAGTGGATTTATTTTTGTTTGGTTCAACTCTCAACAAGAACAATAAAGTAAGAAAGAGAACGAAGTCATATATTATTGTGGGCATCGATTGGGTGTACTATCGGTGATAAAATCCTGTACATGCAGTGGCGGACCAGTGAAATTTTTTTACTCAAGTCATTAAAAAATTAAAGCTAGATAAATTGAAACTACGAATGTAGTATGGGAGGTTCGAACCTAGGTTGGGGGTCAACTTGCTGAAGAAAGACCAACTATACTGCTGGAATTCATACTGCTGGAATTCCACAACTTTACATACAAAAGTATATTTTTTTTTAATTATTTCAACATTTTACCAGCTTAGATGATCCTCCTAAGCTCTATGTGGGTCCGCCATTGCATAAGGCTAAAAAGATCGTACAGAAGCCTATCACCTTTATATGCAGAGTTATTGGATTTGGATAAAACTCTTTTTCCTATGGATTGTTCATGCCTCTTAAAGATGACATATAATATCGAGGATTGACCGATCTTTTCATCAGAATTAAAATATTTTATTGATTCAGAGATAGATTCGCTAATTTTAGTATTATATATATTTCTCGAGAGGATAATATATGTGCCGATAAATTTGCAAAAGGTGCAAGAGCACGAAGTTTCTGTTTTTCCCAGGTAAGCTCGTCGGTACCTAATTAATTCTCACTCGAAAAAGTCATCTCTGATAACTTATGGGGAATTAATCGAACATGTGGGGAATTTTATAAATCAAAACTAATCTTGAGATCTGAATCAAGGGGGAAGAGTTTGTGCTGTCGTCTATTACTTTGTTATATTAGTGCACCATGTGGGAAATGCGGTTAAATTTTATAATGCAATCCCCTTAAATCCTAATATTCACAATATTCTTCTCACTAATGTAACGGATCCTTGATTCTATGCTCTAAAGGTCATTTACTTTTATATTGCCCATGAAATTATATTTTCAGTCAAGAAACATATCGTCGTTGCTTATTCCAAAAGGAATTTTCAAGTGTTTCTAACCACAAAGTGTATGTTGAGAGCAAATAGCTGTTTAAATGAGAGACACCAGCCTCTGTCTGGTTCATACTTCTTCTACTACTATCTCTCTTGAGCTGTGATCAGGAAAGGATTAAGTGCCTCAGTTTTTAGTCAACTGGTGTTGTGTAACACACATAAAAAATACCGGGAAACTCACAGAAGGTAAAGATCACCTTTTGGATGCTTTAACTGTGGACCTCAAAGGAGACTGAAATTAAGGTGAAATGGAAATGATCAATGTGAATAGTTTCAGCATTTGGTAAGAATCTCTGAACCAGTTCTAGTAATCAGAATGGTATGCTCAAACTGCGCAGCGACGCCACCATCTGCTGTGAGAGTACTCCAGTTGTCTGGCCATGTTACACATTTCGTGGTTCCAATCGTAAGAATTGGTTCTGCAACAGAATGTATTCATCGTTTTTTCTTTATTCAAGTAATCAACTAATCAACAAGCAAAAGAAAGCCATGACATGGAAGGGAGAAAAAAATGGCTAACCAATTGTGAAAGTTTGTCCCTCAACCATAAGTCCAGGCTCATCATTTCCTGCAAATTTGATAGAAAATGAGCCACCAAAGACGAACTCTTGACGAAAGTGGTGGCATTTACAGATACAATCATGATGCCAGAGCTATCCATGTGCATATGCCTCTAACTATTGTTTTTGACTGATGCTCCCAGGTTACATTATAGATTAAAAAAGCTGCAGAGTGAGTTTGCTAAGAAAGAGATTACTTACGGTAATGATATATAAGGGGTTCGGAGTGGAATACTGGTCCAACACCATGCCCAACAAACCGCTCCACAACATTGTAGCCGTACTTTTCTGCATGCTCGCTGTTGGAAATTGAAACACGTGAGACTGTTTTTCGTCTAGCAGTATTGTTAATGTCTTCAAATAATACATTTCTGCACGGTTATATTGAATCAAGAATAAATTTTGGTTGCTACCTGATTCTTTTCCCGATTTTCTTAAAGCTTGCTCCTTCTTTACAAACGGCAATACCTTTCTCCAAGCATTCTTCCGTAACCTTACAGAACAATAAACCAACAACAAACAGTTAGCATATTAAAACAGAATCCATTTATTGTGAACTTGTAGAGATAAGACAGTGAAGAAGAAAAAGAATACCTTCACAAGTCGTTTGAAAGCTTCATCGACTTCTCCACAGAAGAAAGTTTTCGATGTGTCTCCATGGTAACCCTGTTAAAGTTTCAAACCCCACAAAAAGTGTTACATACATGATGTTTCAACTTATATGTCAAAAAACAAACAAAAATGAAAGTAAAAATGTCTACAGATTAACGAAATAAGCCTAAATGAACTTACATCCAAGTAAACCGTGACATCGATGTTTATGATATCCCCGCTCTGCATTAAAAGGTAATAGTTAGTTAGTGATAAAACATATGAATTCCTTCAAAAGCTACACGGCATAAAGCAGTAAAAAAGCACACTTGAAGACCTGCAACTGGCGAGAATCCGGTATTCCATGACACATACACTCATTAACTGAAGTACACACACTTTTAGGAAATCCACCATATCCAAGAGGTGAAGGATAAGCACCAGCTTCAATAATCATATCATGCACAGCTTTGTCGATTTCATTAGTCGTAACAGAAGGCTGCAGAACCAATATAAAAAAAACAACTCAGACCATATACATATGCATAATATAGAAGAATCAGGACATCCAACAAGGAACATAAAAAAAAATCTTACTTTAACCAAAGTTCCAGCATAGTTTAAAACCCGAGCAGCAAGCTCACAAGCAGCTCTCATTTTCGCAATGCCTTCAGGACCAGGAATCTGAAACTCACTTGATATATCAGGTAACACACCAGACTCAACATATGGAGGCCTTGGAATGTGATCAGGTACAAGAAGACGAGGTGATACTCTTCCACGTCTTAGAGGTGGATTTCTCCTAACTTTTGTTTTGGTTTCAAGCTCTCTCATTCTACAATCAAAATGTAAATCAAATAAATTGTATTGTTAGCTCTATGACCTAGAAATGAATAATCTTGAATCCAATCAAGATTGGATTTTTTTTTTCTTGATACCTTCTGATTCTAAGGGATTCTTCCAAACCAGAAACTTTCTTGGCAGAAACATAGAACTTTCTCTGAGAATATGAATTATTCTTACCTGCAAGATATAAGAATGAAGATAAGCTTCACACACCATCTTCAATTATACAACATTCCAAATTGGAACAAACTGAGAAAGTTTCAATGTTTCCAATCAGATAACCAAAAAAATTCTCATTATCTTCTAATAAAGCACGAAGCTATAGTTCCCAGAAAGCAAACAACAGTGACAAGTAAAGTGACAAACCGGAGAGTGATAAAGAAGAGGAAGTGACCGGAGCTCCGATAAAGCATCTCGACGGCGCTAAGTAGTCGCCGTTAAAGGAAGAACAGAGTTGCAAAGACGCCGATGACGAGAAACTGGATAGAGATACCGCCGAAGACGCCATTTTCGCAACTTCACTGTTAAACCCAAAATATCAAAATTTGCAGCGAATCGATAAATTTTAATATTTCTTGATGATATTAAAAAATAATAATAATAATTGGTTCTTGATATTTTTATTCGATATAATTTACTGGACTAAGCCCATTTGGCCCGTATATGATCGATCAAACATGGGCTACTTTAGGCCATATAGGGCTCATGAAAAACATCTAAACAAATATTTTTGTGAAGACTATATCCTCTTTCTTTAAGGCATTTGTTATGTTTTCATCTATTTTATTAGAATTATCAATTATGTATGGTTCTTGTAATTAAACGAAATTACGTATTGAGAGAAACGATTAAATTAGTTATGATTAACTTTTGGTATATATATATATATAAACGGATTTAAAAAATATCAACAAGCAATAATTAAGGATGAAATAGTAAGGAGTACGATGTTGGTTATAAACTTATAAGGGATTCTAGTCTAGTCCTTTTCACTAATGATACTGCTGTATTGCTATACAAATGCAACTTGAATTACGTGTGGATCGTGTCTTTTAGACAAAACTATATAAGAGAATTGCGTGGGAATTTTTAATTGTATATTAGGATTTTTTGCTATAATATGGAATAATGTTTTAGCCCACCGAATTGTATTGAAAAAAAAAAGTGCATATGAACGGAACATTCATAAGATCAGTGGTCAATATATTCCTTTATGTACATACATTCTATATTAGTTATTCAACAAGTGTATTATTATCATCATCATCATATATATGTTTAAGCTTTTAACTCATATCGTATATACCATTTTGTAAGAAACATTAAAAAAAAAAATTGAAATGTTTATCCATTCATCTTTGTTCGAAACTATAGTTGTAACTGAGTACTTTATCAACAGATATCTTTAATGAGAGAACTATTTAGACATGGATCTCTAACAACAAAGAATTTTCTGAAGCTTAAAATAATATCTTACAAACGTCTGTGTATTGATCTCTACGAGATGTACTGTGCATCGGTTATAAAAATATCTTTTTCTTTGTTATTTGGATCGGAGTATGGTCTATACATATACCGATATACTTCTGCCGAACCTGCAAACTGGTTTTATTTTGCAGTAACAAGAAAAAGAACCGTTGTTGGAAATATTACGTTCTAAGAACCGCCTCAAATAGAGATTAGAGAACAGCACTTTCTTAATTACTTACTACTCGACTCATAGTTAGGACATTTGTTATATATATTAGTGTTCATAGTATTCTTCATAAAAAAAAATCAGCAAATAGCATAGGCAGTAGTAGCTAATGCGTTCATATATTATAAACCAACACTCGTTCCCATACAACATAAAATGAAAGAAACAAGGTAAGATTTGGTGAAAACATTCTCATCATCTCATGCTAATAAAACTCTTGAGACATCTAATAAGTAACTCTTTGTAATCCTATAAATAAAATTTACAGTTCATCAATACAACAAAAACAACTCATGAACCTTTGGTAAACAAGAAGAAATCGATACAATAAGAAAAGAAAAAAAATACGAAAGTTGAACTAATTTTTTTTATTAAGAAAAAAAAAAAAAGAGAAAAAAAAAAAGAGGAAGAAGAGTTGTTACGAGGCGTGAAAGATGCGTTGCTTCTTACTACACACCAACGATAACATCTCAGTATCGTTCACTCTCTTGTTCCCTACGACGTCGTTTCTCGAACTTCCCGCCGGTGAAATGTTGACTCCGAACAACCTCAAAACCCGACCCGCCTCTAACTCCGAACCGGATCTCGACTTCCACCCAATGTACAACTGTTGATCCTGACCGTTAGATCTACTGAAACTAACCACATCACCAGCACGTAGGTTCTTCTCCTTAACGAACCTGCTCCAACCTTTGGTCAAGACATAACTCTGACTACTGTTCCAATACGAGTAACGGAACCTCCACACTTTCCCGTTAACATCCTCAAAGTTCAACAACACTCCTTTCACGGAAACGCTGCTTGACGGTAACGGGAAATGTTTCTCGGCGTGGTGTTTAGGTATAACCAAACGGTTTAGCTTCCCGACGTCGCTTGGCGTAACCGCTTTCTCAAACAGTGGCTCCGCCGATCTAAACTCAGTCGTGGAAACACCATCATTGCTTAACCCCGACGTTAGCATCGTCCTAACCGTGTTCCCGTTACCGCTACGGCGCCGTTTGCTCTGCTCTAGCTCTTCGTTGTAAGTATGTTTCCTCAACATATCAACGATCTCAGATTTCGAATGAGAATTCAAGAACTCGACCTCGTCCTCGTCCAACGTCACGTCTTTGAAATTCGTGACGGCGTCACGGCCACGGAACCGGTGGACCGCCACGTCGTAGGCACGAGCTGCTTCGTCTTCTTCGTTGAAAGTACCGAGCCACACGCGCTGGTGTTTCTCGTAAATCTGAGCTCCCCATCTTCCGTTTGGTTGCGGCACCACTCCCTTGTACTTTGACGACGGAAGCTTCCTAGACTCGGCCTCGACGCCGTTCTCTGAATCTAACACCACGCTTGATCCGCTTCCCATCCTGTATAAATTATAATTATTACCTACCGACGACTTTTTCGCCGGAGATATCGCGGGGGTTTCACAGATGGAGCCTGTACTCGTAGTACTCTCGTCTACGCTACTCACTTCCATTTAATCTGAGTTTTTTTTTTTGTTTTTTTTTTGGTTAATGTTTTGAGAAGTGAGAACAATGGAGAAATCAGAAATGTGTTTGTGTTGTGTTGTGTTTGTGATGTGTTGTTGTGTATATGTGTATAACGTGTGTGTCTGTATATTTATATATATAGAAAGAAGGAGAGAGTACTGGGGAGGGAAATAAGAAACAGCAAGTGTCACTTCTAATGATATTATTTTATTTTTCACTTTTTATTTGGTACTAATAACAAAATAAATAAAAATATGTGTGTGTGTATTTGGAGAATGCGTGTTTCAGGGGAGTAATTATAGTATATGGGTAGGTGTATGGGAGGTAATATGGGTTTGTGTGATGGTGTGTGTATGGGTCAACTCAAGAAAAACCTAAAGGGAAGCTTCGTCGAAACATATATATTTGAAACGAAAATATAAGGAAGGAATACGCATTTAATTTTAGGTTACTATATAAGGTCAATTTCATGAACTGTTTACTTGTAGAAAACTCACGAAACAATAATATTTTGGAATGTTTATACGTTATTTTTTTTTTATGTAAAAGAAAAAAGAAATTGAAAAAGTATATGAGTATAAGGAAACAAATAAGGAAATGAATATGTTGTGGGCTGTGTGCATGGGGAAGTGGGACCAGATGTGTGGGTCAAGATTGGGATAAAAAAGGGTCCACGTGAGATATTGACACCATTTTAGTGAAGTTCATCCCCCCCTGAGTTTTGTTTTTGATGCTTATATGATATGAAATCATTATTTTATTACTGTAACGATAATAACTATATCTTTAAAAATATACTATATAATAACCAAATATTAGATTTAATTACCATGTTCAGATACTACCGATTCTTAATGTGGTGTCTCTTTTACTTTTTTTTTTTCCCCACTCCAAATCTGATTGTTATTCTTCAATCTTCAGTGATAATATGATTCAAACATATATATAATTAAATAGTTTGTTAGCCATGATTTAAGCATAGTAGTAGGTTAACAAAAATATTAGATTTGATAACATGTTAACATTTAAATGATGCTAATACAAATAGTTTTTTTAGTCATGATATAAGTATATATAGTAGGATCGCTATATCTTATAATTCTGTCTTGGGATTTATTTCTCATTTCCAGACGTTTTTATTCTTCTTTTTATTTCTTTCTTCAATCTTATCCTACGTCCTACGTTTCTTTTATAGAAAAAAACATGTATTGCCTATGTTTATATTGTCCCGTATAATATATGAACTCGATAGATTCCAAAATCATACAACTATCGAGTTTCTTCTCTCTCTCTCTCTCTCTCTCTCTCTCTCTCTCTCTTGTTTGTTTTGTAATTGTAATTATCCCTTTTTTCTTCTTATAAGTCAGTGTCTGTTTAATGTAATGTAAATCGATTTTAAATTGCAAATATTTCGTACGTTTATAGATATAATCAATACTATTTAGCCAGCGACCGACAACATCACAAATAATTTGTACTGGTAAATAGAAATCCCTATTGAATTCGCTGCTTTCATCGTGTTTTTTACCCTTTTTGAAACAATAAATATCGTATGCATTATAGAATATGGTTTGAAAACAATTAACAAGCAATGTGGATAGCTTACGATCTTATCCTATATATTTGTTGCTTTGCCAAAGTATTCTTCTACCATTAGTTAGGTTTCCATATTTTTATGCAAAGAACCAATTAGACCACTGCAAAATATCGTGAGATCCGAATTTTATTGGCTCTCTCCCTGCTCCAATAGAAAATGTTGACGATTTATATATCTTTATATTAATTGATTTGCCGGTTTCTATTTGAATTCTTGTTATTATTATGATATCAATTTGATCCACTAGGATGGGAAGTGGGCCAATGACAAATCACTAGGAGGCATGGTCGTACGTGTCTTGTGTGGATGAATAATAATATGGGCATTTCTTGACAGCAGGACAATTACTTCTTTTTTTTTGTTTTTTTTTTTCTTGTTAAAGAGAGATATGGCTCAAAATTTATATCGGTGGCTATATCGTCTAGGCACTAATTAGTTGTTCACAAAAAAAAACTAAAATTGGTTCTATTTAGGTATGCGACCGAAAAAAAAAAAACATACGAGTGGTTGATTTTTTTTCATAGAGAATTTTGAGTATGCTGCTGTCACGTGGCATTTGTTGCTCACTTAGCTTTCTTACCTCACGGAAATTGTCTCCATAAGAGAGATTAGGTTCATCTATGTTATGTTTCTAAGTACTTGAGCTACAAATTGATTGTGAAAAATGGTTTTGGTTTTTTTTTTAAAGTGATACATGGTTTATTAAAAAAGTTTTAACCTGTGCTATCATATCATAATACAGTTAGTTAGTTTCTTCTATATATATATATATATATATATATCTATATATATGTTCTGTAATAAGTTTTTGTGTTGGAAATTATATGACTGCATATGCTTAGATATTATTTACAAAGGGGTGTGAGAGTGGCAAAACTTTAACTATATATATTTTTCAAAAAATATAGAAAAACACTTGGACATGTGTGATTTATAGAGAAACAAATTAGATAACAGTGCTAAAAGGAAAAGTATCTGATTTATTATGATGCTAAATTTAAAAATAAAATAAAAAGTTGAAACAACCAACATAGGTATAAATAGATATTATTTAGTACGGACGAGTTGTTATTGGTCCCGGTGGTGACCCAATATTTCCTCAACTTGGTCCTTTATTTAGCTTGTCAATTCGTTATTATATTTTTATCATTTTTTGTCGGTAAAATAATTTTCCATATGAGTCCCCTATTTTTTGTCAACGTAACACACGATATATCGATTAATAGAAAAAAAAAAAAAGGATTTTGAGAAATGTTTTTTTGTTTTCTTCCACGAAAAAAGCTCGAATGGAAAACATTCGTATTTTGTTACGAATATTTTCGATCTAAAAAATCCAACTTACTATTTTTGTTAGTTTGAGAAATAAAGTATAAATTGCATTAGAAAATACACACTATACATGATATTTGATTTTTCCTGGGCTCTTATGTTTATGCGCTTCTTCTATCAAAACACATATAAAGGGATTTATATTTACATTACAAATTCTTAGGCCAATTAAAATTAAAATTTGATAGGCTTTTTAAAACACTACTATACTAATTTTATTTGATTTAGTTACATGTAGTGATTTAAATTACCCTAACTGAAGGTTAATAAGTAGCTCTTTTTCTTTAATTTTTTTTTTTTTTTTATAATCCAAGTATCCAAAGTCCAGTAGACCCTGACTAGCATACTAGACCGAAATCTTGGCGTGCGTCCCGAAGGCGGCAAGAATGGTTCCTAGAAATCGCATAATCTAATATTAAATTTTTCTGCGGTGACTACTTAAGGTGTTTTATTAATTTTTCCTTGGTAAGAGTAACTTTACTATTATTAAATAATACTAATTTTCTCCATCTTGCTCATGCATCTCAAACCTAATTATTTTATTCGGAATTTCGGATTCCTACCTGTATCCAACTCAACGATTCCATTTCTTATGCTGCCTTAAATAATTTTATATTATCTTGTTTTGCCCATACTATATTCATCTAACTCAAAAGACAAGACAAGAGTCCTGCTTTAGTATTATTACACTGAGCCTCGAGAAAAACGTGCTTTTGAAATTAGTTTAATGCTTTTGTTACGTACTGACTAACTGAGTATTCTCTTAAACAGTATATACATCTGCATATTTTCACCAATCCCTTAAATTATACCCTTTGCAAACTCATGAACACTCTTTAAGTTGGTAATTTCAGATTGAACTTGTGCCACCGTTTTTTGTTTAAGTCAATTTGAAGATATAAAATATACAAAACGTTACCTAAATAGTTTTGTTATTCAAATCAAGTTGACGAGCAGGCTTGGGGAAAATGCGTTAAAAACAAAAACAAAAAAACCTAACATATGTATAATTTTATATTTATAATGGAAGATGGCTGATAATTGTCAAATGTCAAACTTTTCTCTCTTCGGATGCAATAAACAAACTAATGTCCACAGGACTAGGCGAGGATTTAGAAGAAGAAAAAATATTAGCTTACATCATTTGTCTTTCCGCATTTGGATTAGCTGTTGATGGTTTTATTTGGATTACGTTCTTGGATTAGTAGTTAGTTGACGATTACGTAATTATTAATCACAACCATATGATCTAAAAAATAAGAGAAGCGATGGGATGTTTTTTCAATAAAATGAACCTTATTGTTAACATACATTGTATATTTAAAAAGAATATCTAATTTTTATTATTTTAAAATATCGACCAAAATCTTGACAATAGTCTACCATATATACAAGTGAATAAATGAAGCTCCATTCATATCCAGTCCGTCAACATTTGGATATGTATTTATGTTGTTCTAATTCCGTTTTATTATACATATGAATGGATCGTTACGTTTATGAATTATAGATTGTCGTTTACAAGAAAGTTAAAATGCATCATCAACTGATCGTCAATGTAGGTGATAAGTTTTTAAATTAAATATTTCGTCTTGTCATGAATTACAGCAGTGATGACAATAGTAGAGAAACGTGAAAATCCGATTGCTAAAATCTAATCTTTTATTACTCCACTAACCGAACTTTCGATGATGTCAAGTGGTTATCAGGTTTAACAATTATGGCTCTTTATTAAGAGATTTCCACATCATAATCTGACGAGAGTAGTCAACTAAGTATGTAACTTTCCGTTGGTGATGTGTTGAGGAACATTCTTTCTGGTTAATATTATAGAAAAGTAAATCAACGAATCATCAAAACGTTATTTTTAATTTTTTTAAGTGGATAAATTCGGAAAGCAAGTGTTTTATCGATCTACATAGAAATCTTTTGAGATTAGTTTATAGCCATCGCGTTTATCGTTAGGAGATAGTATATGATAATATTTTTAAATAATAATCTATGTTTGGTGCCACAGAGAACTCGAGCTTTCGGTTGGAGATTAACCTAATATAATAATTATACTTTAATTAGAATGACTTAAGATTGCTCATGGGCCATGGCTGCGCCATCTTAATCCACCTATCTACCAACGACATTGCCACGTAATATATCACATAATCAAATTCATTACATTGTTAACTCTCTGTTTTTCAAACCGGCCGGTTCAGGTACTATTTGGCCGACACCGTTGGAATAAGGAACTGAACAAAAATTGACATGTCATAACAATATTGATACACATATCGACACATCCCAATGTTTTCATATATTTGTGTGGACATATCGAAGTATGCAAGACCTTGTGATAAATTTACAAGATTTTTTCGTTAGTTATGGATGAGAGAGATGTTGTGTAGAAAAATTGTATTATACATGTGCGTGAATAATATTGTGATTCATTTCCACTTCTAACAACCGAAGGTACCAAAGTTTGTTGCTTATAAAACATTAACTTCGTTGCATTTACAATTTTTGGCCTGAGTTGCATGTCATCATCAGTTCCACACACACACGGATTAAAATTATTATTTTTAAACAAGTAAAATATTAAAAAAAATGGAAATTATTAAGATAATCGCGTATTGCGAAAAAACAATTGCAGACAGATAATGATTCGTGACAAAATCGAATCTCTCGTTCTTATAAAGTTATAAGGGTCGATCTCGTCACATGAATGGATAATAATTTATGAAGTAAGTATATGTCTAAATATACACATATGGATAATATACAATATAATATCTGTGGTATGTTCATTGTCTTTTTACTTTCCTGACGTGTGAGATAACTCGATAAGTTCTCCGGTTAGAGAATGGATAAAAAGTTATGCTATCTTATGCAAATCAGATACCGATAATGATGATTATTGTCAAAGCGACGACCATTATATTTTCAAAAAGGAAAAAAAGGAGTTTATAAGTGAATTTTGCCAAAACAAATCAATACATGTTATTTAGTGGCATATATATATGCTAGTATTATCCTCAAAACACTACCTCCAATTCAAACCCGATAAATTGTATGTTGAAGAAACTTTTTTCTTTTTCATTTCCACTCTAGTAGATATGTACACCTCTACAAGTAAAAAGATTAGTAGATTTTGTACTTACGATTGTAGTTGGTTTAGTTTTGCCTTATTAATCGAGAATAATATATTCTTTAACGAAAATTGTATTTTAAGAATTAGTATCGGTTTAGAAATGATAATTCAAGTCCAAATAGTTCAATAACGCAAAAAACTTCCCAGGCACTAATATCGAGGAATCAATTCTGATAATCTTTTCTGGTGCCGGTGTAGCTCTTGCTCACCGGCATCGGGATCTTTTCACCTCCGTCCTCCCATCTAGTCTACCCTCTTTAATTTCCTTTAATTTTTCCCCGTTTAATTTTCTTTTTCTTCTTTGGTTACATCTCCCCCATTCCCCCTCAGATCTCGGCGAGCTATCAATTGACAGAGACATAAGGTGCAGGAGGTCTCCGGTGAACCCCCTCCTTTTTTCTCTTTTTTCTTTAGCCGACTTAAAAGATCCACAAACAGCCATCATGCATAAATCTAGATCTGAATACCCACTTTTCCCTGGGAAAGCTTCTTATGAGGCACCGCGGTTAGAAGACGAATTCCTCTCTGGAACACCTGCTTCTTCCCATCCGGTGGAGACGACGACGGCACACGGCGTCTCCTTCTCCAGGCGAAGTTTTAATCCGCTCAAATACGGCACGAAGTTGTGGTCCCCCGTCCCAGACATTGAGCTATCCTCCGGCTTGCTCTTGTCGAAACCTTGGCCACCAGAGATGTCCCTTCTACTGCAAATCCTTTTACCATCTCTGGACAGCCGCCGCCGCTTGCACAGTCCAACTAGGTCAACCACCAAGGAAAGCGTTCCTCTGCTGGTGGACCTTATATCTTTTGACGGCCCATTAACGTGTCTTCAATCCGAGCCCACAAATAAAAAGTCCAGAAGCTGTCTACATTATATTGCGACAGATTTGCGTTGGGTCCGTGAAGACCAATCTCAAACTCTGACTCAGAGCATTTCCCCGACAACCACTCCTTATTCAAGCTCGAGGCTTTTGGGAAACTGGCTCCTGGGTTCAGACCAAACCTATGGGGTGAGGAAGGACGGCATTATGACCCCGCCTCAAAGAAGCGGTGGTTACCGACACCTCCTCAATCCCCTGTCTCTATATCCCGTGTCCACCGAGCCTCCTAATATTCAATCTATCTTTGTCCGGGAAGGAGTCTATCCGTTGGTGGCTCCAAATCTAAAGCTATCCAAGTCCAGGTACGGTTACTTATTACTCTCGTTGACATCAATCTATAGCCGATGGTGTGATCAAGATTACGAACTCTATGGCTTTCATTTGAGTAGTAATTCATCATTGTTGCTTTGGTGCCTCTTGAGATCTTTAAGAATCCTGGTAAAAAGAACCCCTTTGGTCCTGATATTTGAACCATTTTGCTTGAATCTCTATGGTTTTTGGACCCTGAGTCCAAGTTGTCCGAGTTATGGATATGGCTTTGTTTTGTCCAAGGTCACTTCATACCATCCGACAATATTACCAAGCAGTCTTAAGCACCAGAGCATCCCAAACCTTGCTCGAACCCTTGTCAAGCTTCTACTTTGTGTAGACCTTCTCAAACCGGTGGGAAGTTTCAACCTTGACCCCTTCACTAATGCCAACATGTCTAATGACAATGGCTATCTCTCATCCAATGACCTATTCATGGAAGAGTCTGTCGACAATCTTGACCTCACCTGTACCAAGCTCCCTCCAAGATCTTGGCTCAAAGCTCTCAAGAACTTATTGCCGATTAATCATATCTTTGTTGTATTTCTTTATACCATAGCTTTGGAGAATGCCTTTTCTTTTTGCTTTTTAGCAAGCATTATGCTTATATGAACCTTACCTTTGAGTAAATGAATGCAAGTTGTTTGACAAAAAAGAATTAGTATCGGTTTCAATCAAGATTCGACACATACTTAACGAAAACCAAAATAAAAAAGATATGCCCAAATTTTTTTACAATATTAGTATAAAAACAAAACTCTGAAAATGACCACGATAATACGTTCATATAGAACTAAGACAAATAAACCCATAAATTCGGTTTTGGAATTTAGCTGCACCACAAGTAATTTTCCTTAATTTAATTTTCAACGTCTCGGGCACAAGTGGCGGCCTAAAACGCATTATTATTAGATATTTTTTGTTGGTGCAGAAATAAAATTTTAGAATTATTAGATATTTGGGATAGTTGAAAAAGATCTATCCTATCGAATAAAAGGCGTGGCAGCCCCTGGTGTATTGTATGTAATCATTATGATAGTAATTTGATTTTGAAATTTTTTTTATTATTTTTGTCTGGAGGAAAAGATCAAATATTTTATCTTCTTTTTGGTTTCACGATACTGAAGTAAAGTAAAAAAAGGAACAAACGAATTTTTATTTCTTGTAGGAGAATATATAAGTTTTGAGCAATATAAACTTGGATTTGCCACGTAGATGTAACGCGTATAATGCATTTTGATTGGTCAAGTTGTCTGTTGCAGTTCACACGTAAACCACGTCAATTAGAGCCAAACGAGACCAGGTTATATATATAATGCAATCTCCTACGACTAATTTTAATACATCAACTGACGCCTGACGGTGATTGGGCTTTAATTATGTGGGAGTTGAAAACCATTGGCGTAGAAGAAAGTTTGTTATCACTTATCAGCAAATAACAATATCTATGAAGTTCACATGCAATTTTTAATTTTCATTATTGAATATATATTTCCACGCATTAATCCCTAATTTCAATAGATGAATTTTCAAAAGAAATAAATATTAAAGACAAAAATCAGATAAATCATTGACTCAACAAAAATTAACAAATCACGTCAATGAAAACAAACAATAATCTATTAGTAACATGAACACTTATTAACCTTTAAATAATAGTTAAGTACTTAAGTTCACGGGCTAGTTTCTTTCTCATGTTAACTCGAAGTTGCTTTTGTTGACTAACTTTAAATTTAAATATACAGAAAGATGTGGGGGTGGGTTTACAATCTCTGTGTGCACATAATAACTCATCCCATTGGTTGAGAAGGTGATATCAAAATGGGACGATATAATTAGACAATGAAATACATTATTGCCCTTAGGAGCTAAACCGGGCATGTCTCTCTGATTGCGAGATTATCCAATATAAACCGGCTCGTCTCAAAGTTTTACAGATTTTCATTTTCGGGGTGGAAATTGCAGTGAATGATATCTGGCTCGTTTTGATGGTGTTCTTGTTCACAAGAAGGGTTACTTCGAGTGGGTAGGCTTGGCTCCTTGTCTTTGCTTTGCAGATCGGATAGAGATCTGAAAGGGTTGTGTAGACTTCTATCTAGGCGTAATTTGATAGCGCAGGGTCGTTATTATCGTCGCATTCGAATGTGGTTGAAGTTCAACTAGGTTCTTGCTTACCGGGTTTTGAAGGTCTAGGGTTCTTGGTTTGGAGAGGTCGGCTCTCATCTTGATAGGAGGAAGTGGTTGTTATCTTTGGTATGCTAGAGGGCATTATTGATAAATCTCATTCTTAGGATTTTTATAAGAAGAAGTTGATTTATTGAATTTGAGCTAGCGTCTCTCTTAAGATTGAAGTCTTGTTGCTTTTGTGTTTAAACCTTGGTTGCAATTTCTGTTGATTTGAGGCTTAAAATTTATGCTTTGTATGTTTAAAGTTCTTAGCTCTCTCTTTAGTTTCTGGGGACTTTCCTTTCGTCCGTCGGTTTAGACCTCCTTGTTTGGGCTTTTAGACTCCGGGGATATTCATGTTTCCGTCTGCTGAAGTTTGTAAACCATGTATCTTTCACGTTTATTATCAATATTAACATCAGATGACAAAAAAAAAAACCCGGCTCAGCCCGATCTTATAATTTTATAACAACACAGCATACAATTTATAAAGGTAACAATAAAAAATGATTCCCAAAACCATAATTCGGTAACTTATTATTCTTTTGTTAAATGTATTATATATTTTATAAAATGGCTTAATAAGACTCACGGCACTAACCATGAAAGCCATGAAAAAATGCGACCAAGTCAACAAAAGAGAAGGAGAAAATAATAATATGTTGACTACTACCAAAAAAAAAAGGGTCGTCAAATGACTCAGCGACTCAACATATTAATTATTACTAATATATTAGATCTTATAATTTGTTGCTCAATATACGTAAAATTTTGTAGATTTATTTGGTAGATTTTTTTTCTGTCGCATATAGCTATGCTCAACTTAAAATAAAAAAGAACTAGTTCAATAATTAAGTAACGTTTACTCTATTTCACCGTCAAATTAAGTTCATATATATATATATATATTTTTTTTTTTTTCTAACACAACCAATTATTGCATGTATATTATGGAAAGTCAACAATTATATTTTCAGTATCACTTGTTGACGCATAACACATATGTTGATTTATTCAAATATAATAATGTATATAATTTCCTAATACACTTAAGACACATCTATATACGTATTCACGGACCGACAATTTAAAGGCACCATATGATGTTTACAGATCCCGCCGGTGACTTTGACGGAGTCCAACATCACAAATCGCTGTTAAAATGACATTTGTTTTTTTTTTTTTTGTTTCACAAATGACAGTTCGATAATTTACGTAATTGTATAAGTCGGATCCAAAACCTTATATTAGTCTACTCATTATTGAAAATAAGCTATACTTCAAAGTACACATGAGTTTTTTAGTATATTAATAGTAGTTTGTAACTGAAAGAATTTAAACTAATTAATACTACAAAATTAAGCATATAATTCACTATATGCATGCAGTGGAAGTAGTCGTGAGCAAAGTAAAGAAACAAACTTTTCATTGTTTTTCTGCCTCAAGCTAAATTAACCTTATAATCTTCGAATAGTCAAACTTAGAGAAGAGGT
Organism: Camelina sativa; assembly: GCF_000633955.1. Taxonomy (NCBI): domain Eukaryota; kingdom Viridiplantae; phylum Streptophyta; class Magnoliopsida; order Brassicales; family Brassicaceae; genus Camelina; species Camelina sativa. The sequence goes on along the minus strand of NC_025701.1, from coordinate 6,086,446 downwards.
CGGAGACGTCAAAAGCAAAGTCGCGGCTTTTTGTATTTATATGCGGTATGGTATACGTATACCCATGAAAAGTAACGATAAATTAATCAGAAAATATTATAAGATGTAAAGAAATAAATAGAAATATATAACAAATAGTTGACGAATTCATCCAAAACATGACGAGTCAATAACTTGAAGAAGGTTCAAAACAAAAAAAACCTTAAAGAAGGTTCGATATTTACACTTACAATATTTCTGCGACGTTGAAGAGTTTATATATGGTGATGCAACGTTGATTTTAGATAGATTTGTATTTGTTTTTTTCTTCCGTTATTTTAATATACTACCCTTTTTTATAATAAAAATTAGGTTCTATAGTTATATATACTGTTTAAGTTTTAACTAGGATTAACATGAATCTTAACAAATCGGAGTAAGAGTTTTTTTTTTTTGGTCAGCCAAATCGGAGTAAGAGTTTATATATCGTGATTAGTTTTGAGTATTCTCATAGGGTCACTGCTCTATCCGTGGAAGCTTTCAACGCGTCCATATATATACAACAAACTTACAGTCTATACATTAATAATGGTACTACGTACATGTAACTAAAATCAATGTATAAATTACAATCAGGATTCAGGATCACTCATTAAATAGCATATCATATTGTTACTGTTTAATTATTTTGTACCAAATATCAGTACGATTAAGGCACAGACGTTGGATAGAGATAATATAAATGCTATGTTTTTTTATGTGATTTTAATCTGTTTATAACAACAACTTATTAAGAGGATGGGTCATTGGTCTTAAAGGAAAGTACTCGCCCACTTGCTCTTCTTTATTTTTCACATAACACCAATCTCTATAAAAGTCTTCTCCTTCTAAACCAACAAAGTCTATCTGCCAGCTTTGCATATATATTTTTTTCTTGACTTTTTATGCCCCATTCCATCAATTCTTAATCATAGTTCACTAATATACAAGTATGTATGTAACGTTTAGCATGTCCGTAAGGATAAATATAAATACGTGTATAGATGGTGGAAAATTCTCATAGGTTTATCTGCTTTTTAACATCTGTAAAGTTCCAACAAAAAGTTAGATAATCTATTATTGAGAAGAAAAAAAGAATAAAGTTGTTGATATATAACATTTGTTAATTAGAACGTATTATATAATCAATTACGGATTTAAACTTACTATCCACATACTACGATATAAGTGTTTTGAAAAAAACTACGGTCTTCATAAAATATTATGGATTCAAAGTTCAAAAACTCCTTGCGCATAAGCAATTTAAATGCTGTAAGAGATTGTAATGACTTATAGGAGTCTACCATATCAACATAGATAATACATCAATTTCTTGTAAATAAATGGAAAAAATAAATAAGAATAAAAATAAATCTGGAATTGAATAACTGTACCGGTTGTAACGCACACTAGATCTTGTTGTTCAACTGAAAAAAATATAAATAACAAACCCTAAATACACGCAAGAATGAGTTGTACCGACTAGTACGTACCGGGAACTTCACGGTCGAGCCAATTAAAATAAAATCTCATTCTCTGAGTTCTTTTTAATTCTCTAAGTCCTTTCTGCATATGCCACTTGTACAATTGTACACTCCATTTTAACGTTTCAAATTTCGTCAAATTTATTTTGTTTTTCTTTTCGTTTTCTTCTCGCATTTAAGAATCTTCACATGGACGATAATTCCTTGTATCATATATGGAAATATTCAACTACTTTTAAACGAGACTACAATTCTCGATAAGACTACGTACGTTACGTTCCTTCATGTTTCTTTTTCCTGAAGTCAAAGAAAAAATATTCATACGTAGAGCTCGATTCGCATGGTTTCGTCCGCGTCCAACGGTTCACGAAGTTATTTCCTCTACATAAAGAAATATTTCTATTCTCGTTTTAAGGATTCATCTTCGTTTTTTTTTTCTTTTCCAAGTCAAACATCTTCGTTCAAAAGTCAGGTTTAAACATCAGAAACTCAGAAGTATTCGGAATGATATAATAATGGGCCTGTATCTACTAAATATTTGGGCTTAATAGACATTGCAAAATTAGGCCTTAATTTAATTTTGGGTCGGACAACACACATATACAATCACATATACACAAACGAATCATGAAGAAAATATTTTTAAGACATTCATTTCATGAAATGAAACCCAAGTATGTCTCAAACACAATACTTCTCCAATTGTATGAAATCAAACCCAAGTTTCTACTTTCGTTAATTTTGTGTGTGTAAGTTCAAATATTGCCTGTCCAAATTAAACAATGATTAATTATTTTATAGATTATTGAACAGAAGTATAATAGTATCAATATTCATGTCATATAATAGATTCAATATTAAAGATACGATTTTATCTTATTTTGATTATATTATTTAATATTAAAATAATGATATAATTTTCTTCTAGCAATTAGTAGTAATGGATACAGATTAATTTGTCACAATTGTGTAGCAAATTTGCGACAAAAAGTTATTACGGAGAAATTTACGACGATGTTATAGTTACTAAATTTATTTGTAACAAAGCTGTCACAAATATTTTTTTTGCTACAAAATATTTGTTATACCTACAAAATATATAGTAACTAAACATGTCAACTTTTGTAGTGTTCAAAATAAGCACCATTACACATTAAAAGATTTTCTTTCACCATATTTGTTTGTAAGTATGATTTTCCTATCTACTCTCTCGTCAGTTTGAATACGCAGTACTTGAATGAACCCATTGTTAAGTTTATGTTAATAAGCCAAATATAAATATTAAAATTATGGTGTAAGTAAAGCTAATGAGACAGAAAATTGATAGGGCATCATCCACTTTTGTCTGTCCCTATAGTTTTTATATGAAAATAGTTGATGAGGGCTAATTTGTGTTTTTGTGTCGGTGGGATCTGACTTCTATACAGCAGTCCGGCGAATTTGGATTCTAAATATAATAATGGCAATATTGGCGCAATGAGTTTAAACATGTTTGTTCATGGAAACTCGATTTCAATTATTTTGTTGATAGGATGAGGAGTGCGGACTATAGGTTATTAATTTGTATTTACATGTTTGAGCTTAAACATTTCATTATAACACTCACTCCACAGACTACACAACACAAAGCTGTTGAATACGTTTCTTGTCAAGGGGAACAAAACTATGTCTTATAATGAAATGTTGAATACGTTTTCAAGATCCATTTTTTGAAAAACCAAGAATTCATATCGTTATACTGTAGACATGTGACATCCAAAAATCATGATGACATTACAGTTTAAGACAAATTTAAGTGGATATGAAAATTGGAAAAAATGGAAAAAAGAATCTATGAAGGATAATATTCCTTTAACAAAGCGAAAACATCCAAACATTTGTGTTTACAACTTTCATCTTTATTGAGGTAAAAAAAAAAAAAAAAACTTTCATCTTTATTTTTGCATCATATCATTATTCATCATAACCAATGTATAGTAGGGTCTTGTGAAAAAATGGTTTTTTATGCAATTGTAGAGGGTCTTGGTGAAAAAATGTTGTATAAAATGGTTTTTTATGCAATTGTAGAGGGTCTTGGAGAGGGTGTTGTATTGGTTATAAAAAATGTATAACCAATTGCATAATTATATTAGTTATAATGCCTATCTCCTAGTTTTTATTTTATTTCAAAAATCTGTCTATAAGGATTCTATATCAGATATTATTTGCCCTCTTTATCAAAAAAGACTTTTGTCGTATTCATAATCCAATAGAGTAATTATCAACGTAAAGTAATGATAACATGAATGCATTTCATATCCTATCATAACAATTAACAAACAAGTAGCGACAAATTAACAATTAACAAACACTTACGCATCAACAAAAGAAAAATAACAAAAATGTCGAACCTACCCCTAATCCGCCATTAACAACCGACACAAGAAAGCCCTTCTATTTCACACTCTCTCTGTCTCCACTCACCACTCCACACACTCCACACTTACACAACACAAAGCCTCAAAAATGTCATCACTGCGTCTGCGTTTATGTCTGCTTCTACTCTTCCCAATCGTGATTAGCTGCGTCGCAGTCGCTCTCACTACTGATGACCTCCCCGCGTTTCGCGAAGCTCCGGCGTTTCAAAACGGCAGAGAATGCTCCAAAACGACATGGTCACCGTCGGATCGCGAACACAACCCTTCCCTCATCCACATTGCGATGACTCTAGACGCCATCTACCTCCGTGGCTCAGTCGCCGGAGTCTTCTCCGTTCTACAACACGCTTCTTGTCCTGAAAACGTTGTTTTCCACTTCATCGCCACTCACCGCCGTAGCCCCGATCTCCGCCGCATAATCTCCTCAACGTTCCCTTACCTAACCTATCATATTTACCATTTTGACCCTAACCTCGTCCGTAGCAAAATCTCATCCTCCATCCGTCGTGCTTTGGACCAGCCTTTGAACTACGCTCGGATCTACCTCGCCGATCTCCTCCCTATCGCCGTACGCCGCGTCATCTACTTCGACTCTGATCTCGTAGTCGTCGACGACGTGGCGAAGCTCTGGAGTATCGATCTTCGTCGTCACGTTGTCGGAGCTCCGGAGTATTGTCACGCGAACTTCACTAACTACTTCACTTCAAGATTCTGGTCGAGTCAAGGCTACAAGTCGGCGTTGAAGGGACGTAAGCCGTGTTACTTCAACACCGGAGTGATGGTGATCGATCTCGGGAAATGGAGAGAAGGGAGAGTCACGGCGAAGCTTGAGACGTGGATGAGGATACAGAAACGACATCGTATCTACGAGTTGGGATCTTTGCCTCCGTTTCTGCTTGTTTTCGCCGGAGATGTTGAGCCGGTGGAGCATAGGTGGAACCAGCATGGCCTTGGTGGTGATAACTTGGAAGGGCTTTGCCGGAATCTGCATCCGGGTCCGGTGAGTTTGTTGCATTGGAGCGGGAAAGGGAAGCCATGGCTAAGGCTTGACTCGAGACGACCTTGTCCGTTGGATTCGTTGTGGGCTCCTTATGATCTATTTCGTTACTCACCGTTGATCTCTGATAGCTGATGATGGTCAAATAAACATATCGGACGGTGGAGGAGGTAGAAGGAGACATGGACGTGTTTTGTGCCGAACGTCGATGAAAGCCACGTGGCAGATGATCGAAGATACGTTTGATCTAACGGTGGCAGCCAAGTGGAATCAAATGAGAAGAAAAGTCAAAGAAGAGAGTTTGTTAGATTCTTCTGCAACTAGTTGTCTTTGATATGTGTAAGAAGAGTTTATGTAACGATGGGTTACAATAAGATGTGTCTCTTTCTTTATTGTTTACTTCAATTTATAATTCATTATTGTAGTTCGAAGAATCAAAACATTGTACTTGACAGTTTACAATATAGGTTTAAATTACCAAAAATGAGTTACGTTGATGTGCTGAAATATTTGGTTTTCGAAATTTGGTTGTACAGATCTAATTATAACATGGCATCATTTACGGAAAAGTAACCACGTTTTTTGTCTGAATTTACGTGAACGGAAAGTTTTATGTATAGTATTTCTCTGTCTCATGAAGATTGATGTTTTGAGACTTTCACACATATTAAGAAAATTTTTAGTTTTTATTTGTTAATTAATTTATAATTATTTTTTGGTAGAGAGAGAAAATATAAACTAATAACAATTCAAAAATTTTAATATTTTAAATGATTACTTCTTGAAATTTGCAAAACATCAATCTTTGTGGGACAAAAATATATCCCAAAATATCAATCTTTGTGAGA